>NW_026099572.1:44152399-44188676 GCF_025091365.1 Daktulosphaira vitifoliae | reverse complement strand
TTTTTTTTTTTTTTGACAAGATTATTTTCACAGGTCATTTTTCTTAGGTAAACAAGAGGTATGGTTATACTATTATAATAGAATGACTTATCATTTTTTAAGATTATTATATATATATTTTTTTTGAGATAATAGTTTTAAACTTTAAGATTAAAAAAAAAATTGCGAAAAAATAGTTAAGTTACATTCCTTGATCAAAAGTGTAACTCAAAATAAATAACTTTTATAAATAGAAGAAAATACGTTTTTAACATTTCCGAAAAGAAATTCTAATTTTGAAATAAATAAAATATTTGTTTCCGTGAAAAAAGACTTAGAAAAATATTAATGATATTTATCAATCGCTCAGATAATAAAATATAGACTAATAGGCAAACATTTATTGTTCACTCTCCTATATTTACAGCTTCAGAACGGCCCTGAACTGAGTCGGTAATACTGACGGTATAAGTTGCATATAATCATATAATCACATCACTCTATTATGAATTTTTTAATAATTTTATGATAATATTATTTTGTAAACAATTTCATTAAATTTTATTAGTAGCACAATTTGCATGAAAGATGTGAGGATTTAACCCCCATAAACAACACATTCGTAGCCTCCACAAAAAATACACATCATGTTAAATTCATACTTTTTAGCTTTACATAGAATCTAAAAATGAAAAATTAAATTCAAAATGGTTTAATAAAAGTTAATAATTTTGTTGTGTAAAATATTTTTGAATAATTACAATCAGTCACATATTCAAGGAAAATCATGATGTATGCCTACAGAATTTTTTAAAATTACATTATATTTATGAGTCTTAACTAGATACTGTCAAGTTGACAGAATTAAGTAGATATGAAAACATTTTCTTTTAGACCAGCACCTCGAAATGAAACGTATAAAACGATTTGGCAACGTACCTGATTACAATCAGGAGTAATTGCTTAATGTTAGTTTTCCTTAACACTAAATAGTATATATTAATTAGAAATTTAGTCTTAGATACGTAAAAAGGATGATTCCACTCTAGAACAAAAAAATATTCCTGTGGCACTGTTCATCCTTATGATAAAATTTCACAGAGTTGGGAGTTTTAGAAGTAAGTTCAAACATTTTTTTATAAATTTCTAAATAAATAAAGTGCCGCATCCAGTTAATGAGTAAAAATGTATCCAATGTATTCTAAAATGTCTTACCACTATTGACTAATTAACGTTTGGGGGGTTGTCGCACCCCATGCACATCTTATGAAGTCGCTAGTAATCATAATCTCTACACAATTATTGAAATTGATTAAAAGAGTTGTTAGTGTTTAAATAAAAGCTAGTAGAATCAGTTCCACTATTTTGTTTATAAAATATACTAACATTTTGTAGCAAATGATTCTCATTTTATAGGTAAATGACTAGTGTACTAGTTCTGATCTCTAGTGGTAAAATATCTAACTAAGAATATCTCAATTGAAAACATTGGAAAATCAATATGCTTATCTGGAAAAAATTGTTTGTTATCAATTAATAATAGATACTATATCACTTAGTTAAGTAAAGTCGTAATTTAATTATTTTAGTTTTTAGTTTTATAAAACTAATGTATTATTTTAATTTTCAAAAATAATAATTAAATAAAAAAATTACATTATACAATTTTTTCTACTATTTCATTGTTCAAGTGGTTATAATCACGCACAATAAGTGATACAAACATGTATTGTCTACAATGGCTGATACCTGTGCTTCTAATACCAAAGCCATTAAATCCGGCTCTATTACAAACTCATGTTATGTTTATGGTGCTGTACCTTACTGGATTTTTTTTGGAACGAAAACCATGCACCATTTGTAGTATAGTGTTTTTAGTAGCTGTTTTTCTTATATGTTATAGTGGATATGGTAATTGTATATTCTACAGCAGCAATTGTGACTCTGTTCAGTGTGACAACGGCTAACAATGCAATCTAGAAGTATGACAGAATCATCATACTAAATATCATTTTTATTACTTTTCTGAAAATAATTCATTATTAGTTTTAGAAATTGTTTATTAAAATTTAATATTCTTCTGTAAATTTGCCAAATTTTTATCTTCCTATGTAAAATATGACTTAAATTTCTTTCCATAAATTGTTCTTTTCTTTGTTTGTACAAATTGAATTTTGGCAATTTTATATCACTATTCATCTAAGTATAGACATGTATATACAGTTTTAATAAAAACATTTTGTTTTGAATTGTTATTATTTTATATTAAAAAGAAATATTAATTGTATGATTGAAAATAATGTACTATCTAAGAATTATTTGAGTGGTCCTTTATCGTTACATTAATGATTTATTTTCAATATTGAAAGTTTATTAATAATGTTATTACGAATATTACCAATATTAGATGGTGAATATTTATTTCATCTGGTATTTAATAATTAAAAACTAAATGTTTTAACAATATTAGATTGTTTATTAAAATATAATTATTACCTGTAATTTAATCATAATATTAAAATATTTTCATTACAATTACATTTATATGAATTATTAAATTATCTCTAAAAATGTCAATCCCTTTTTTTTTATGAAAAAGTAATTTACATTAACAATTGACATGCCATTCTTACCTGATCAATATTATTCTGGATTAATGTACTGCATTAAATTTCAATCTCATAATTTTTCTTTTTTCAACATTTATTTAATAATTAGTCATTAATCTTGCATGAACTGGAAGTTTTTGTGTTACCTTTAAAATATAACAGGTGACCATAACAATTTTATCAGGGAGCAAAAAATTAAAAAAAAAAAGTATGGTAAATTTAATAGGCCGCTTTAGCACAATCAAAAAATATTTTTTGGGGAAATGACTAGTGCAAAAATTGAGGTAAATAATATTGATTAAACATTTTGATATCCATCACACATGATGGATATAATAAGTATCAATAGTAGACAGTCGACCATTTACATTTTCTATTTCATGTAAGAATAAAAATGATTATTTCTTTTTTTTAACAGTTGATTCAAACATCACCTATCTGTGCTAATTTATCTAATACATAAAAAATAACTAACAATGCATTAATTGGATTTAATAAATATTCATTGATTTATAAACTATGATTATAAATCATTTATATTATATATAAAAAATCTTTAAATAAGTGGGTTAATGACAAATTTCCTTTAGAGACATTTGAAATCTAAATATACACAGTATTACACCTAGAGATCCTACTCCTAAGTCTACAATACTTGTAGTTAAACTTGATAATTATAGAATAAAATAGTCAATTTAAGTTTATTAAATAGTGACTAAAAACTTATTGTTTGAATTAAACAGTTAGTACTTGCCTTAAATTAAAAAATTGTATTCTGAAGAAGTTTTTTGAAAAAGTAACTTGCACAGTTATGCACTATGCTTTTCATCTTTATATTATTTTATACTTATACAGAAGTACAATACTTGAAATAATCTATTGCATTTCGAAGTAATACTCGTAAATATTTTAAATTTAATAAAATTATTTATTTACTGTAGCGTACAAAGGATATTTTCAAAATTAGGACTAAAGACCTATTTTTATTTTTATTTATCGCATACTCCTACTTGTGCCAAAATCATACTGTTTATAGTATTCATTTTTCAATGGAGGCTGTAGCCCTTTTAGCCTCTTTGGATACGTTACTGATCATTTAATATTATTAATATTTAAAAGTTTCATGATTATTAAACAAATAAATATTCTCAAAAATAAATATTTTTATATAAATTACAAAAAATTTGTTTATAAAATTTTGGAGGACTAAGTCTGTCATGTCCTTCAATAAAAGACCATGAGAATAACTTTACAATAAAAATAAAAACTTGCATTTTTATTAATGTAATGGGAGTTTATTTCTATATCATTCACTATACCGTCGCTGATTATAATAAAATAATTATTTCTTGATAATTAAGATTCAATTAATAGTTTAACCCTTTCAGTTCCCATGTCCAATACAATGGACACAATTTTTACAATATACAGGGTGATTGACTAACTATGCCTCGCGAATTTTCTTTAAAAATATTAGTATTATCGTATATGTAATTATTTTATTTGTTATAAATCTTTGTTGAGCTACTTGACAAGAAAAATGAAGATTCAATCTTCATCCCTCAACCCTTAAATCAATATCAACTTTAGTTTTTCAAATAGCAACCCAGTTTTTTTTTTTATTAATCTTGTTAATAATAATAAAAAAAATTTTCTCAAAAAAAAAAAATCAATTTTAATAAATTCTAAGCGAGATATTACTATTTAAAGTTTAGGGGATTTAACAAATAAAACAGTAGTCGGGTAAATATAGTATCGTTATTATTTAGTGTACCGATAAGAAGTGGTAGCGCTTATCGATTTACGATCCATAACGTTCTCGTCTGTAATGATTTTTTCTTAATAAACCCTAAACTTTAGAGAGCCGTGGAGCGCTTAATATTTAATAAAATAAAATATTTTTTTTACAAAACATTTTTTTTTATTAAACTAAATCTAATGGTATAAAAAAAAATAGTGTTGCCATTTGAAAATATGAAGTTGACACTATTTTTAAGCAAAAGGGATGGTGGTAAAAATTTAAATTTTCTCGTGAAACAGCTCATCAAAGATCCATAATGATTAAAAAAAAAAAATTGTTTATAACTCTTATATTTTCAGAGATAATTCATGAGGCATAGTTAGTCAATCACCCTGTATTTATATAATAACGGATTATGATACGCATACAATTTTTCCATATTAAATAAAAAATGTGGTTTTCTACATAAAATTATCAAGCTTTATTCAATTAACATTATTTTGCATGTTTGATATGGAATAATGAATGAAAAAAAATTATAGTAGTTTTGAAATTAAATTGGTTTTAGAATGCATAAAATATGGTTAGTAGTAATAACAAAAATATGAAATGCTCTGTCTGTCATATCTAAATAACTACGAATTATAGTTGAATTTATCATTATTATCTATGGTAAACAGCTGTAAAACAAAAAATCCACCTAAATGGACATTGGGTCTTGGTATAACAATATATAAGAATAACACATGTATTTTGTATTAAATGTAAAGTACATTTGTGGTTTGCAATACAAAAAAAATATTTTACTAAATATCACATAAATAATCCTATGTTATATAATAAAAATTGATCACTTGTGGCTAATATTATTTAAAATTAAAAACTACACATACTAGTACGTGTTTAGCCTTGATAATGGTAATATTGTTCCCGAAATCGTATCCTTGATGTTTTAGTAATTTTTAATGGCTTTTTGATCTAAATATTTTTAGTTTTAAATTAATATTTTTAATATAATTTTAACTTTAAATAATCCTATGTTACCTATTTGACAAATCTTATGTTATTATACAATAAATTAATTTGTTATTGAATTTTATATAGTTTCAGTATCTTAATTTATTTTTATGTTCTACATATTAATAGTAAACATGAAAAGAAAAAAAGTAAATAAAGCTTTCCAACAAAAAATATTTAAAGATTAGTAATTCTTTTGAGTCCCAATGTCTATTCCAATGGACAAACCCCCTTTTTGGAGTAATAAAGTCTAATGACCATTAATTTCAATATATTGTTTTTGTAAAGAAAATTATTAATTAAAAAAAAAAATTTTTTTTCCTCTGCCTGAAACGAAGTTGGTGTCTTTGGTTGTTCAATTTTAAGTCATTGAGCCAGAATACTTCATTTGGTTTTCTTCGTATAATCAAATTCTCCGAGTTTTATCGTGGATGCACTGTTTTACTGTCTGATATCATAATCAACGCTATCCACAAACTTTTCTAAATTGTTCAGAAGTACAAGAAACCTTAGACATAGTTGTCAGAACTTCTCAACGATATAGCTAGAAGTCCCTCTACGATAATCTAAAATATTAGTGAATTCCTTCTCATCCTTTCACCAGTCTCCGTCCATTTTTAGATATTAACGGTCTGATCCACGTTGGAGGAAAATTAAAACATGCCGATCTATCAGAATCTCAACGTCAATCTTTACTTTAGGTTAAAACTTCTCATTTGTAATTGCTTATAGTCCACCACTGGAATCTCGTAACATCCCATTTAAGGCCCCGAGTGATCACTGATTTCACAATCGCTAATTTTGGATTATGTCCGTGTGCATTGTCATTCGTTAAGTTTTAGGATTATGTACTACGTGTGTGCGAGATTAAGTTATTACATTCAACTGAAAATATTGCAATTTCTAACAATAATCAATCATATCTCATATAGATGAGAGCTGAGAAAAATGAATGACGGACACAAAACAAAATCACATAGTAAAATAATTTTAATATGAATAAGAAATTCCTTCTCACCATAAGAGCAATAATAATGGGATTCTTGATATTCATTTAAGCTGTTCAATCTAAATGAGATAAAAATCAAACAAATGTTTTCAACTCAAAAACAAATTAAGAAAATTATGCAAAAATAGTCATTTCCCCGGGGAAGGTTTAGAACCTCGTACCACGAGTGAGAAAGACAAGAGTTACCGACGCGGAAATCGTACATCGCATATATTGATAAGACAATTCAAACTAATTCAAAAATTCAAAGTCGTTTTTCTTAGCTTAGGGGAGGAAAAATATTCAAAATAAGTTTAACTTTATATTCAATGTTTGTTAGATCATGTAACTTTTATAAAAATTGGAGACCTCATTACTATGGCAAACACTTGTAAGGTATTAATATAAAAAAATCCCCTAATTATTAATTTTTTAAAAAGTAATAACAGTGTAAGATTGAAATTGAATTTTTTTGGAAGGGGAACCCAACCTTTTTTTCATGATGTAGGTAAATGTAAAAAACATATGATTTAATTTAATATATATAAAAGACGTAGTATTTCCGGAACATTTTCAAAAATTTATATGAATAAGTTCTATTTTTTAAATATTTAAAGATTTTACACCGCCCCTTGTAAAAAAAGAAATGGTCCGATTAAAAAAAGTATGTCGTAAAAAAGGAGTTTATATTAAGAATTTATAAAAAAAAATTATGTTTATTCTTACATTTTTAAAAAAGTTATAGCAATTTTAAATTGAAAATATAAAATCGAAAATTCTAACACAAAAATGGCACGTTTTTGAACTAAGGCAGCCATTTACACATAAAAGATAAGCTTTAATTTAATATATGTTTAAAGGGCGCAGTATTTCCGAAAAATTTTCTCATTTTATTTAGCTATTTAAAATTCCATCCTATAAATGGTCAGATTAAAAAAAAAAATATGCATAAAGGAAGGAAAGCACTTAAGGTATTTATATAATAAAAAATTATTTTAATTCGTTTATTTTTTAAAAAGTTAAGACAGCTATAAGAAAAAATTTTTTAAATATGTTAAAAACCGTAATTTTTTGGGATATTTTCATAATTTATGGAAAACGAGGGAACATTTTCAATTTTTGAGAGTAATGTCTTCAATTAGATAGGATTTATGATCTTTAGACGTATCGTTGAAAAAAATCTAGTAAGAGGTGAGAAAAAGTAGTAACAGAAACAAAAGTAAAATAGATAAATAAACAATTATAATAAAATTCAAATTAAAAAACAAACCTTCTCAGCTTTGTATTGAAGCTAAAAATCTAGTGGGCTATTGTAAATTTTGAGCGATTTAAAGATCTTTAGACCCTGTTGAATTAGCGCCTATGCTGTTATCAGGCCGTTACATATAGCTGTTTTATATTGTGAACATTTTGATAAAATAAAACATGTTATCTCAAATCTTGATACTGAATGTACTGTTACTATTTTAAAAGCTAGAAAATTAATAGAAATATTTACAAAATTGAAATTGTTAACTTGTTTTTTTAATATTTAAAAAAATTAGTTCATAAAAATCCGTCTCCTTTTTAACATGATATTATATTTCATTTGTTATTTTTCTGATAGAAATTAGAATGCCTTGTAGTTATCTATATTTCCATATGATTTTATTATAGACTGATAGGCGTGTCCTGCTTTAATCACTGTATCTTAAATTCTTATTCATAACAATAATTTCAACTTTCTTGAAAAATATTTTTCTTGTCTAGTCAATTTTAAAAAAGTTTGGGTCAATATGAGTGTATAACCTTTTTTTTATAAATTAATTAATAGTAAATTTAATTGCGTTTTAAAAATATGCATGAATTAATAGAAGATAGGGAACCCGAATACTCCGTCCGGTGACAAATGTTTGTATTTTAATAAATCATTTGGCTCTTTTTTAAATAAGGCAAGGCTAACCTCATAAATGAAACTAAACCTGTAATTTTAGTTTTATAAGGTTGTTTGAAAAGCATACCATGTTTTATGTTAAAACTAGTTATAACACTGATATTCATGTCTAGAATAGTTTTAAAATGTAATTTACTAGTTGCAAAAAATTATCCTTTTTATTACTTGTAATGAAATTATGTAGAATTCAAAGTTAACAATATGTTGACCAATGAAAATTTATCAATGTTAAAGTTTATTCTGTGTATTTATGTGGTTAAATTAAATTTTAATTATTGATAAATATTTTTAATTATTTATTTTCAGGTGATATTTAGGTAACTAAAAATATATTCACTATGGATAAAGATACAACAATTATTTATGAGACTGTCCATGGTATGGAGGCAGATTCTCCTTGGAATTTGACTGATGTACATTTAGATGATATTAAAATGGATAGTAATTTTGCCTGGATGCTCTTTTCACTCATTTTAGGCATTGTTTGGGTTATTTATATAACATACTACAACTCTCGAGTGACTGCATATATTGTTACAAGATTATTAATACGATTTTATGTAACTAAAGGATACCTTAGTATTGGTAAGAGAAACTAACCATTTATTTGTTGCTATCAAATTTCAAGAAAAATTAAATTTAACAAAATAAAAATATCAATTTTCAGGATCATTTACTGTCTGCGCTCTTTCTGGTAAAATAATGTTTAGAGATATTATTTACATCACTGAAGATTTTACTATTAGAGTTCAAGATGGTTGGTTGATATTTCGTTGGTGGCGTTCTTATGTTCCCAAAGATGTATCCGAAGGTATTTTTATTATTTATTTTAATATTATATTGAAATTTCATATTATTAGAATCTTTTCTGTTAAAAAAAATTTGTTGATTTCTTAATATATTTCCCTAATTACTAAAATTAGATGTGTTAAGATTTATTTCTATATTGTAATATTAACTGTATAATAATAATTATAATATTGTCAACTTTTCTTTTAACATTCTTAGATTTATCACACTCCGACACTAGACTATCTGTTATGTTAAATGGGTTTGAAATGCATTTATATAACCGGTGTAAATTGTACAGTAATTTAGAAAAAATGTTTAACCTTGATCCAACAATTATACCATGGGATGAATTAAGCTCTAGTAAGTTTTTAATGAAAATTTTGTGAACTATTACTTAATTTTAAATATTTAGAAGAAGAAGTAAATAAAAGTAAAGATAAACAACAAGAAGCAGTTCTTGGTAAAAGTTGGAGAGATCTTATACCTGTGATTAAAATGGAGGTTTCTTCGGTTAGTGAAATCTAATTTATTAATAATTAATAATTAACCTTTATTGTTATATTATTTCTTTAAAATGATTAGTTTTTGTTTTAAGTAATACAATTTGGAATAAGCAGTATATTGTTAATGTTTGATTAAAAAAAAAGAATGCATGCTTTTTAAAATTTGTAATTTTATGTCATAATGATTTCAATGAGATGATTGTCATTAAAGCAAATATTTTGAGGTTTCTCTAGAAAATTGAAAAAGTTTTTTTTCCAAATTAAGCCATTTTATTGTGGAGATATTTATTGGTCTTGTTATTCTGAAATTGTCAATAATTGTTTTTTTTCTTTTTGAGTAACTTAAATTTGGTGTACACAAAGAGAAGTCCAAATCCTGAAAGATTCAAAAATATGATAAAGTTGAACTTAATGATCTAAAAAAACTTTTAAAAAAATAACTATTACTGTGTCCTACCTTATATAATTAAAATGAATATTATTGTCAGCCTTATAAATATTTTATTTGATTACTAATTGTTTTAATATTTAGGGCCGAGTTGTATTTGGTAACCGATTAATACCTACTACATTACTAGTCAATGTCGAAGAAGCACATTTTGTATATTCTACAAAACCAGCTGCTTCCAAGTTAGATCATTTTATGCATTTTGTGAAATGTAAAGCTGAAAATTTTAAAGTAATCATAATTAATTAATTTCAACTAGTTATTTTAAATATAATCTAAAATCTTGTTAATATTTCTAGGTAATATTAGCTCCTAGTCCTAAGTATACAGGTATGGCTGATGATCCTCCTCGATATATGGGTGCTGGCTTTGTTGTGTTTTCTTCAAATAATATAGAACTTTATTATTATATGGATGAACCCGGTATTTACTTATTTTCAAAATTTAAGATAATTTTTATTCAACTTCTTTAAATTTTGTTTTTTGAATAGGACTTGTTCCCGAAGAACCAGAAATGTTACAACTTGCTAATGGCGATATTGTAGAATCAAAGCCACCCATATGGGGAATTGATATAAAAGTAATAATAAGAAATAGTTATAATAATAGAAATTAATTTATGTTAATGGAAAAGTTAGAAATAATATGAACTTTTTTGTTAAAAAGAAAAAAAAATTATATTTGGTATGATAAGTTGAAAAAAATTAACTCATTTAAATTGACGTATAACCACATTTTCTTCAGCTACACATCACATTATCAACCTATATGGAAATGTATTGGGATCTGAATCATTACTGTGTGATGATCTATTGTTAAACTTTGTCTCTACAATGCCTTGGGTCACATATCTTGTATCTTATCTCTCTTTTTTTTTAATGATTCCCTGTACACTTTCAATAACCAGTTGTGTCAAAATATTTTCTCGTTTTTCAAAATATTGTTAAAATTACATAGGTATCTAAGTTTAGTGAACATAATACTGAGTAATGGTATTACAACCTTTCGAAAAGTTAAAAATATTAACATTTTGTATATAATCAAATGTACACATTTTATATTTTAGTGTGGAAAGGGAACAGATTTTAGTTATGGTCCTTGGGCAGATCGACAAAGAGATCATTTATTTAAATTATTTTACCCTCAAGATTATCAACCTCTTAAGGTAATTTCAATAAGATCAAATGTTTTTGAATTAATTGTAGTTTTAACAGTTTGTAAAACCTTGATTACTATACTATTATAGGTCAGTGATTCTCCTTTACCTGGAGAAAAACGATGCGTACAAACATTTGATATTCGATTAAATACCCTTTATGAATCAACAATTGATATATTATTTTCTAAAAATAAAGTAAGTAAAACTATTTTATTGTATTTGACTTTCAATTATTATCTAATTAGTTGATTTGTTGAATAAAAGGAAACTAATGCTGTTCATATAAATGTTGGTCCTGGTTCATATATGGAAATAACATTACCTTGGTTGGTGTCGCATGATGGTTATACTACTAAAATAACTGGACAGCTTCTTCATTTAGAAGCTACTACAAGTTTACAGGTATTAAAAACTCAATTTATTAATTAAAACAACTTCTAATTCAAATATTCTATTAGTTTAATAGTAAATTTAGTTACTCTTTTGCTTACATTTTATGGTTTAAAAAAAATTATACAAATATTTCTTTAAAAAACAAATTATGTGATTGTATCATTATATAATATAAATTATTTATAGTTTCGAAGTTTACTGGAAAGTGAAACTTTAGAATTTACTGCTCATTGCCATTATCCTATTCAATGGAATGATCACCAAGAATGGTTATTTAATTTAACTGGTTGTAAAGCTACTGGTTGGTTCACTTATGCCCACAAAGGGTTTTTTCAAGGTAAAATTAAACAAATATTATTATTTCATAAAATAATTTATAATTTTAAATAGAAATGATTAATGATTGGGCAAGTAAAAGTAGACCAGATATTTTTCATTTTGTGCCTTATACATGGAAATTTACTGTTCTATTTAAAGATTTTGAGTTAATTACTATTAGTAATGAATATAATTGGATTGACTGTTCTTCTCAAAATCAAGAAAATGGTAATTATATTTTCTTATTTAATTATTAATGTTAACATGAGTTTAATATATTATATTTTACATGCTTCAGCCCTTATTGCTGTTAGTGGTGATTTATTTGATTTTTCATTCGATCTTCCATTTATTGGATTTTTACCTGAAACCTTACCTCTTCGATTTTGGATTCAAGGAGAAAGCATAGATTTATCTATGTATTTGCCTGTAGTATGTACTAGTCGAAGTATATTATTATCATTGAATAAAAATGCAAAAATTCTTGGTCGAGATGGCAAAGTTTATAGATCTAAAATGAATGATAATGGTCGTAAATGGAGAAATGTTTGTCAAAAGAGGTATAGAAATGGAAGTATAATTTAAATTTTATCAATGAAAATTTACACAAGAGAAATTTCCTTTATCTATTCCAAATAAATTATATATTTTCTTTATAATTTTTCTTTTTGAAGGAGATTTGATGCCATAATACTATTTATAATTACACCAGTGTATATAAACTATTAAAAAATTATTTAAAAAAAAAATTAAATTTATATTTATAGTCTTGGATGGGTTGATTGTTGGACTATGCCAATAGTAGCATTATCTATCAATTTTATATACCATCCTATGCCAATGTTTGGCCCTCCCCCTCAAGCAAATATCACTACACCTGAGAAGGAAGAAAAATTACTATCACCGATGAGAATGCAACATCACAAAACACAAAATATTTCAATTCATTGGACTGAAGTAAAAAATAAGACAATTACTAATAACCTTAAATTTGTAGTATATGTTTATCATTCATTGTAAATTAATATTAAATATTATTATAATAAATTTCAGGAAGATGGTCAAAAATTTGATCCTACTACTTTACCATCAGATAAGGTTAGTTTAGAGCTAGAAATAGGATCATCAGTTATATTTTTGTATGGTTCATGGTTGAGACATTTTTATCATTTAAAAGTAAATATATTATTTAATATAATTGTTTGCACACAGCAAATTATATGCTGTGCTTTAGGCTCAGTAATCGGTACCTATGCTGTGTCCAAACCATATGACTAGCTCTCTCGCTCCTTTCACCTCTTCTCCCAGCATGTAATTTAGGCTAAGGCAATAATTCTTTATATTAGTGTAGTACGGGTGTGTTTTTTGTTGTTAATTTTTAAATTCAAATATCATAATTATATATTCCTATTTTTTATTATTATTGTCAAAAATATGTGATATTTGTGAATTTAAATATATCTGTGAAAGAATCTCTGTATAATATATTTGTGTTGTTGTTTTAATAAGTTTGTTTCAGGTGACTGTTGCATCTGGCTAGTGCGCATATCTTATTGATGGTTCTGTGAGTTATTATTATATTACTGTTAAATTATTGAAAAGATAGTTAATTGAGTAAATATAAGATATCCTAGTGATATATGATAGGGATTGATTCACTTATGATTTTTTTAATTATTTATGATAGTGGCTAGTAAGTGATTTAAATTTGTTATTTTTTATTATTTTCCTATAAGTGACTAAATCTATTGTAATATTAAATGAGCAAAGGCAGATATAGGCCATTTAGCACACAATATCACTAATACTTAAAAAAAAAAAAAATGGTTAAAAAAACAGTGAATGGACACATGTAAAACTACCCTTATTTATGTGGAATCAGAACTACAAACTAATACTTAAGATATTTATTGAGTTAAAACACCAGCCTGGTAAAAAACATAAGTTTTTAGGCTGACTTATGTCTAAGATAAATAAAGTTCAGTATGCTAAATATGATGAAAGTCATACAACTGGAAATGCTGTTTAACTTATAAAGTGGCAGAATTAAAAGCTAATCTGTAAAAAATTACTACTATTCAATATTTGTAATATAATGAAACTTTGTGCATGAAGAATGGGCATTACATTTGCTTAAATAGTCTAGAAAGACAGTAGTGGAAATATTAGCAAAAAAACGCGAGAATTAAAAAATGAGCTATCACTCAGTAATACATTATTAGCATTAGCTAAAATTCCTACAGAGGTAGATAAACTGAAGAACTTTGTTAGTAACCAAGCACCACGTCAGAAGATGTAAATACTTTAACAATAAGACTTATTGTAAATTTTACTTTTTTATATAAGTTTGTTAACACTTTATTGGAAGTCCTCCTCAATCATGTTTGTTATACGTTATATTACTTTAGCACTATGTATTTACTCTTAAGTTAACCTTGTGAAAAATTTTCATTAAGACCGAAAAATCGTTTCAAATAAATACTTTGAAAGAAAAAAAATTTAATGTTTATTTAGTTTTTATTTATTTAATGTTTCAATACAATTTCTGTTGCATTTATTTATTATTTTTAGTAGTTAAGTTTATCACCTTGTTACCTGCTTGTTCACATTACCCAAATTTGTGTAGGTACCTCCTCTCACCTTTGGTATAGTGTGTGAATAACTAGACACTCCCTACATAATATACAATCTATTAATTTCTTCATCCAAGAGTATAGGTGCCGGACTATGCAGCATACTATTTTTCACTCCACATTCAATAATTATTATTCAAATTTTTTTGAAATTTATTTTAGGAAAGCATTTTTGGAGAAGACCAAATTTTTACTGATATGAATGAAAAATTAAATCCAAAAAACCCAACTTCAGATAAAATTTCTGAGACAGATAAAAATAATACTAATGATGCAGAAATAAAAAATCAGATAGATCTTCGAGAATATCGCCCATTAGATGTAGTTATATCAATAACAATGCATGATTTGCAAGCACATTTAATAAAAGTTAGTATAATTATTCATTAATTCTATTAAATACTCTATAATATAATTGTTAATTATGTAGAATTGTAATGATAATGATCCACCATGTCCTGTGATTATAATTGAACGATTTGGATTGGAAATGAAAAAAGGTTATAATGATACTCAACTGCAACTATTATTGTCTCCTAGTTTACTTATATCTAGTGACAAGCTAAGTAATAGACATATAAAAGATCATCATCTAAATCAAGGACATTTAATGCTCTCTGCTTTACAGGTTAGATATAAAAATTGTAATATGTATTAAAATTTGTTATTTCTTAATTTTTGTTTTTATTTGACTATTATAAATAGATTAGAGGTCATGCTATGTTTAGTGATACTCAAAGAAAACTTGATCAAGACACTTTAGAATATGCTTGGCTATTAGAAATACAATTAGGAAAACTGAGTGGAAAAGTTACTGCACCACAAGTATATTTACAAATATGTTGTTAATAGTAATATTTATTGGACTTCACAATATTATAAGGGTTCTTCAAAAATATTTTTATGGTTATCACAATGTCTGTTTTTTCATTTTGTGATATAGTTGATTGATATCGTAGAATTTTATTCTTTACAACTGAAATTTATACAAAAACTGTATTAGGTCTAAATATTTTTCAAAAATAAGTAAAATATTTTGTTAAAAATCTTTCTTAACATTAATGTCTTAATTATTAACTGAAACTGATCTAAAAAATTTGTGAGTCCAATATTTTCTACTGTTACTATTTATTTACATTTTGTCATCCTAAACACTTATTAACTTATATAAATTAAAATTTTGATCTATTTCTGAGCTGAATGATTTGATTTATTATTAAAAACTTTTATAATTATGATTATTCATACTAAATATTTTTGGTTTGTTTACTAGTTATTTCACATAGTAACTGGCCTTGAAACATTATTCTTATTGATGATTGATTCTGAGAATCAACTAAGACCTGCTCATATGCCACTTGAATGTCATCATGGATCACCACCAATTATGTGCCCTCATAATGATTCTCAAGTTCAATACCGATGTCCAACAGCTGATGAAATAAAATATAGAATGATTCGTGTAGCTGTTGATGCTGTAGATATTCACTTGGTAGAATCAAGCACTGCCATTAATTTTTGGGTAAGAAAGCAAAATATTAATATTAATAAACTTAGTAATAATTGAGATTTAATTGTCTTTTTAAATAAAAAACTAATTTTATTTCTTCAATTTTTCAAAAAATAATAGTTTTTTCTTCAAATTTTTATATAATTAGTTTAAATATATTGATTATTATATATTTATTGTTATATTATAATTATTTTAATGATTTTAATTTTATTTACTCTTTAGGCATCACCAATAAGATTATCACATTGTAACTTGCACAGTAATAATTTAAAGTCTGGTATTACTTTGGTTATACCAACAGTAAAACTCAAACAGTTTATTTGTATAGGCATGCAAAACATACCCGGTATAAATAGTAATACTAACACTACTGGAAGTAATCGTTCTCAACAACGGTAGTAAGTAATTCCTTTATTTACTTTCTAGGCAAAAATTATCAGAAATTATATAATCAATATTAGTACTCGTTCCCCTTTGTTAATATTTTGAATTTTCTTAAAATTTTATACTTTTAAGGTTTAAGTGTTATATTATATAAATGGTATTCTTGCAGTAATAAGCAACTTACTAATCTACAAATTCAAGAATGTTTTTTTTTCAACAAAATTTTAAAAATATATAATAATTTGAATATTATTGATAATTTTATTATATTGATGATAGATATATGTCTATTCATATGCCTAGCCATAATTTTACTTCAAATTTTCTTATGAAGTAACTAAAAAAATTATTTTTATCTAAATAAGTATAGAAATATATATGTCTTTTAGTAATACCAGTACATATTCTGATAATCAAGACATTTGGTTGGAAATTGGCTCTACTTCACTAGGTCCGTTAATACTAGAATTAGCGTCTTCACTATCTGATTCTGACAAAAACCTTCATCTTGTCCAACATAAGTATATTGTATTTTTATGTAATAAATAAATAAATTTATTTATTTAATGTCTTAATTTAGGTATTTAAAACTACACGATGAAAATTATAAAAGACTTTGGTTTTTATGGCCAAGTGATAACCAAGTTTTAGTTGTTGGTAAATGTGGTTGTGTTGGTGGTTGTGCTTTTTTTGGTTGTAATAAAAATGGTCAAAGATTTTTCAAACCTTCAATAAATGATACTCAAGATGGTGTAAACGTTGCTGCTTTTAGGTCTCAATTTTAAATTATAAATACTGTTAATATTTTTCAAAATAATTATTAATAATTTTTATTTTTATTTTTACAGAGTCAATGAATGTGGTAAAGATCCAGGATTTGGTCAAAGTATTTTACACGATTGTCAACTTATTTTTCATACTCCTCCTTATAATATCGGTAGTGGTGTTTTTATTCATGACTATCCAATACCTCAATGGCCTTCTATCCGTCTTACTAATAAGGTAAAAATGAATAGCTTTTTTTATTTTTATTTATATGAAATCATTTTTCTAATTCACTAGTTCTAATTTATGAGTTAAAGTATTTCTTTAATAATTGTCAATTTTTATTAAAATTTTTATACTATATAATATTTTAAATAAACATAAATACTAAAAATAAACTTAAATTAACATAAATTTGTTACTAACTGAAATTTAATGAATTTTATTGGTTTTAATATTTAGCTAAAACATTTTTAAGTAGCTTGACATGTTTCAATTTTTAATATAAAGTATTTATTTTATAGTCTAAATATTTTCAAGTATTAATGAAATAAGTTATGTATTTTAGGATTTCATTTTTTTAAAAGCTTCTACTTTATATTTTATGCATACTACTTAAATAATTCCAGCTGTTTGGGGCTTAAATAAAAGGTATAAGTTTTTCTGCTTTTAATGTTAAAGATATTATAAGAATATTTTTAAATTAGATAATGTATTTATTTGTTACAAAAAAAAAAAAATGTGCACAAATATAATTATAAATACGCTTAAGGTTAAATAATTATTCATTTTATTAAATAAATTTTTATTTTATTAGCATTAGATTTTAGCAAAAAAATGAATTTTTTAAATTATAGTACCAAAAAATTCATTTAGCTTTAAATTAGAACTTGATTCCCTTTGACTTTAAAGAAAAGTTTTTTTTTGACAATTTTTTTGTATTTAAAAAATATATCTATTTTTAATATAATTAATAATTGATGAGCTGATTATTTTAATAAAGGCTAAAATATATATATATAAAATTAATGAAAAACATGTATTATTAACATATATTAGCATATAACTATTGTACTAAATAACAATTTTTATTTTTGAGTTACTAATCTAATTTACCACTATGTTTAAATAAATTTATAAGTTATGCAAATTAATTTTTTTCTATATTAATTGAAGTTTGAAAACATAAAATTCTCTGTACAAGGTGATATTGATTAACTATGCCTTATAAAATATCTTAAAACATATTAAAAATTAAGTGTAAAATATATTATAATTTTTTCTTTTCAGAAGTGAATAATATTTCGTGTTCTAAAAAAATTGATCCTATACTCCTTCTCTCTTTTAAAATAGTATTAATTTGAATATTTTAAATAGGAATATGTTTTTAACGAACTTAAAAATAAAAAAATAATCTCTTTAACTAAATGATTGTTTGAAGTTATTATTTTTTTTGCTTTGATGTAATGCTAAGAAATATTGGTTTTACTATGATATGAGTGTTTTAATATTATGTATGAAAATTTTCATTTTTCACAAGACTGATTCTGTTGGTTAATACGCTAAACAGTTGAACTATGAGCACCAACAATTTGAAAAACCATTCATTTTTAGAAATTTAATAATTACTCTATCATAATTATTAATTAGAAACCCAAGTACAGGAAGGGTTTAAAGAGACCATCCACCAATGTAAATATTTTAATTTCATCTTAATTTTTGAATGTGTTCTGACATGTGTTGATAACTTTTGTTTTATATCAAACTAAATATCTTGAAATGTGCTAGAAAATGAAAAAAAAAACGATCTCTGATTGTTTTATTATAAAAAATCAGTCATCAAATAAAAAAATTTATAATTTTTACTTCATTTAAAATTTTTGAAAATTATTTTTTTTCAAAAATTCCGGAATATTTAATAATTCAATACTTATATAAAATCAAAACTTTTTAAAAGTACATAATGATAAAATGATAAAAACAGTGAATTAATCACTGTTAGATATCATGTATAATTGTCCTAACTATGCTGTTTCTTCAAGTGTTCTGAATGTTTTTCTTGCTTATAATCCTTCTAAAGTATTATTTTTTACTAAAAAATAAGATGATCAGATGAATTTAAAGGAGGATCATGACTCTTTATCCAGTAAGTTATGGAAAATTGGCCCTTAGCTTAAACTGTTATTAATAATTTTGCACTTCCTTGGAAAATTTTCTGTTGGCATCCTTACATATATGTTACTATTTAAAAAA
The DNA here is from genome assembly GCF_025091365.1 of Daktulosphaira vitifoliae. Lineage (NCBI taxonomy): Eukaryota > Metazoa > Arthropoda > Insecta > Hemiptera > Phylloxeridae > Daktulosphaira > Daktulosphaira vitifoliae. The sequence goes on along the minus strand of NW_026099572.1, from coordinate 44,169,248 downwards.
ACTAAGTTGATACTATTTTAAAGGGGAGAAAAGAGTATAAGACAACATTTTTTTTATGAAAATTATAGATCATGGTATATTACTAACTTCTGAATAGAAAAAATTATAATATTTTTTATATTTTTAAAGATATTGCGTGAGACATAGTTAATCAATCACTCTGTATATTCAATTGTTGTTTTATTTTATAACATTTAACATTAAAAATGTGTCAATTAATTAAGCATATATTAAACTAATTATCTGTTAAAAGTGTTTATATAATTAAATAATTTTTGATAGATGTATCAAGAACAATGCAATGGAACTAAAAGCAGTCCTAACACTTCTTCAAATTTACCATATACTGTAAAATCTGGGGTCATACCATCTCCTTTACCCACCTACCCTTTATCTAGACGTTTTTCTTACTCATCAGCTGCTAGCCGGTTTGTTTTTAAATTTATAATGTAATTTTTTAAAAAAAGTAGCAAACCTATCATCGACTACTCCTTTTTTAGACTTAATGAAGTACAAACTATTAACTGTGAAGTGCCTTATTCACGTCTTTTAGATGTCAGTCCAAATTCTGTACTTCCATCAGATTCACAACCATCATCACCTAACAAGTTCAATATTAATAAATCTATTTTAAGTATACCTGAAAATACATTATCTGTAGACAATGCCTCTTGTCCAAAATACAGTATATCTGATTCTAGACTAGCTGTTGACTATTTTAATTCAACAGTTTTACAGTATAATACATTAGTTTCCAGCTTAGAAAAAAAATCAGTATGTATTTATATTTGACCCAAATAGCTGGTAAAATAATAAAAACATATTTTTTTAATATAAAAGTTTTTTAATCAATTTTTTTTAGCCTACAACTAGTAATATTAATTCTGCTCAATCTTTACATTTGACTAACTTAAAACAACCATATTCACGGACAATTTCAATAACTAGTGACAATCCATCTGACGTGTTTTTCTCAGCAGAAGAAGATCTTACTACAGCAAGTTACCTAAAAAGTAATGATAATTCTAAATTGGATTCAGAAAAAAGTTCATCATTGAAAAGTTCATTAAATAGCGAATTTTTAAATAAGTTCGTATTTACAATTTATGCTTTTGTTAAATTAACAATGAATAAATAAAATAAAAAAATTATTTTTAGAAGTAATTTTGGAAGTGAATCTACAATTGTATCAAGTCATTCCTCTGTACCTAGAAAATCAATGTTTGTCGATAATTTAATTGTTCAAAATAATTCAACCATGAATCTAGAAGCAATTAATGTAAGAATATAGTAGTAAATATAATGTTTATATTTAATATTTCTATAAAAAACATCTATGTTCCATTTGTTTCTATTTGTCAAATTAAAAAAAAAATCAAACTATTTTTGGAGTTCTTGGATTAATTTTTTTTGACTGTGTAAGGCTGGCTCACTTTGATTTTAATTTAAGTAAGATGGATCAATATATTTTGGTTTATGTAAAGCTCTAGAATATTTGTAATATATTATTAATAAATTAGTTAAAGAACAAAATTATAAAATGTTGGTTATTAATAAACTCTAAGTTAATGTAAAATTAAATTATTATGATTAGTATCCCTTTTTTATGTAGCTGAATAGTTTGTAAATATATCACTTTTTATATACAGAGCTACATAATTAAATGGTGGTAATAAAAATTATTTATTTTAAAGAAAGAGACATATTAATTTAAAACTTATTTCTACTCTACAATATTTTGTGTTTAAATATATACAATAAATAATTGAATCAAAGTGAAAGATTTTAATTTTTTTTTAGTGTGATTTGGCTGATGATGAAAAAACATTATTAGCTGTTGACTTATGCAATGAAACATTTCATAGTCCATTGGTAAAGCACAAACATTTTGAAAAAGTAAGTTAAACAAATTAATAATATACAAATAATTTAAAAACTTAACTCACTTATTAAAAATGTTTTGTCTATTAGAATTTAGATGGTGGACTTATTGATTCATCTGATTCACGATCAGTTTCTAGTACATCTTTTATGTCTGCAATGTCATCTCAAGAAGATTTAGCACTTGTAAACTTGCATATGCATGTTAATAAGCCTATCATGGATTCTCCTCTATTAGTTTCTACCTATACAAATCATTTATCCCATGTAACTTGTAACAATTGGTCTCAATTATCTTTACCAGCTGGTTCAGATGTATTTACAGTTCCAATTTATCAACACACTGTTGATGATAGATTAGTATTCATTGGTAAGTTTAATTAGTATTAGTAAGATATAATTATTGAAAAATTGTATAAAACAATTTTTTAGTAATTAAATATTTTATTATAGTTTATACTACAATAAAATAGAACAATAGTTTTAAATGTTATATATTTATTCTATTAGGTAGTCGACATGTACCAAAATTTGAAGTAACGCATGAAGGTTTTACTAGTTTAAAAATGGTTCAAAGAACAGATTCTAAAGAAAAAGAACCCAGTCCACTAACAGCTCAAACACAAAGTACCAAGAAATATACTTGGGATCAACCACAATTTGATTATACTCAAAATTCTAAAGAAGTATTTGAAATTGGTAAGTTAATTTAATTTGTATTCATTTAACATAATAATTCCACTTTTAATATTTAAAAAAAATTCAAAATTTTAGATTGTGAAGAAGAAATGTTGTCTTTACGTAGCGAGACTGGTACACGCACAACTATTATTATTAAATTTAAAGGGGACATTGATTTAATGATTACTCCTTTAGTATTAGAATCTCTACAAAAGTAAGATAGCATGTTCTTTATGTTATTAGTTAATGATTTTCTAATTTTTTCTAATACTTATATTTTTTGTAATTTCGAAAATAATAGTTTTTCTTTTGATAATCTTAAGGTTTATTGACAGTCTAACTCCACTTTTGAGCCAACTTCATCCTCTTTCTGTATTGAATCATTTACATTCGAGTTGTATTAGTAGTGTCGAAGCAGCTAATATATTAAAACGTGATAAATATTTAAGTCAAATGCAAGGTGGTGGTAGTAAAAGAAGTACTGTAGAAAGGGTAAAATCAAATGTGACGAAAGATGTTCAGATAGATTTACAACAACCTAACAGAGTATATGAAGAATTTATAGCATCGCAAGTTCAAGGAACTATAGTTTTACCTAAAGTAATTTTTTTAATTTGTAGATTTTGTGTAAAACTGTATGATCATTAAAAAAAAAATGTTTTAAATATTTTTTTTTTTTTTGGTTTTCTTTAGTTACACATTTTATTGAATTATTAACTATGTAATACTTTTTAACTTCATCCCTTATGCCTTGTTAGGATGTCAACTTAGTTTTTTTGAATGGAAAAACATATTTTGATTTTTTAATTTTATAGTAAATGGTATTTGAATTTTTAATATAACTTTATTCGTGTTAAGATATAAAAATTGAAAGTTCTAAATTTTTGAATTAGTATAATACAAGAGGGATTTGAAATATAGGTAGCTAATTGGTTTTTTATGATATCAATATTCAAAGATACGCAGTATTTATTATGAATGGTAGTATGACACATTATTGTGAGTTTATGAATACACTAACTGGCAATACAGAAAATATATCTATTGATAGTCATAATTGACAATAAACACTCTGTGACTGTGATAGCGACGTCATAAAAAAACCAATTAGCTACCTGCAATTGTAATCCCTTATATATTATACATGTATATTAACCCAAAAATTGGAAACTTAATTGGATATGTAATTATCTTTACTAAATTTTTAAACATTTTCAAAAATTAAAAAACTTTTAGATTTGAACTAAATTTTTTACTTTACATCTTAATTATATAATATTTTAAAACATCATATAATAATTTCTTTCAGTTAAATTAATGAGGTAAATTAATTAAAATAAAGTATTTTTGAGGTAGAGAAACTTTTGTTTTTACTGTAAATTTTTTGTTTATATGAAATAAAATATATTAATTTTTAATATAAATATTTTTTTTTTACTAAATAATATAGATTAATATATGTGTGCTTCAAGCTTCTATTGTTGAAGAAGTCATTTCATTCTCTGCGCTTGATAATATTAGGGATTTAACCTGTGTTTCATTAATGGCAATTTGTTTCGAAGAACTTACAACCAAATTTCATTTTAGTAAGCAGGTAAGTGATTTTTTTATTTGATAAAATTTAAAAATGAAAAACTGTGGTTGAGTCGGTAATATTTTAACACCTGATGTGTACATGTCATTGGATTCAACGCTCAATCATGGGAGAATACATTTGTTTTGTATAAGATCAGCTCAAAAACTTGTTCCAGAATATATTAAGTTAAGAAACATCCTCTTTTTGGTAATCTGCAATGTCTTTTTGGATCCGTAAAAGCATTAAAAAAATTAATATATGTCATATGATTGAGTTTGTACAGTTTTACTCTCTTGCTAATGCATTTAAAGAAGTGTTATTTCAATTAAATATTAAAAATATAATAATGAATTATATTTTTAAAATATATTCAATTTAAAGGCTAGGGAAATTGTTCAAACATATCATCCACCGGTTGTTGCACCTAGTGGTCAAAAAAAAGGTGTATTGAGTAGAGCTGCTGGTAAAGCATTTTTACTTGGTTTAAATATTACCTCAGAGGTTGATCCAGAAAATACACATGGTGAACCTGTTTACATTGAAACATCTGAAAAACAGCAAGAAGAAACCGTTATTACACTGCATATTAGTAAGTGAAAATATTTTTGTGTGTCATAAAATAATATTAGGGATAAATGTTTAGTTATAATTTTTATATTGTAGCTAGAGCACATGCACAATTGCGCCGTTTACACAATGATTGTTCGATATTAAAAGATGCCATAATTACAGCTATACCTAGCCATTGCTCAAAAGTCATGTTTAAAACTTGTTCTAAAATGAAACCTTCAGATATGCAAATTAATATGAACCTTAATAGTGAAGAAACAATTTTGGCAAATCTTTCTGAAGAAAAAACTGGATTCATCATGATGGAATGTGGTTTTGAAGGAATTTCATTCAAGGTTTATATATTAAAATTTTAGTTTAAAACCAATAATAATATCTAACTAATGATTTAGCTAATAAAACGATCAAATTTTGAAAAAGAGAACGATCGAGAGATTAGAGATGTACCTACACCTTCTCCAATACCTGATTCTAGTGGTTGTAAAATTTCTCAATCTGATTTTCGCCCAAAAACAGAAGAAAATATAGACCCAAAGATTGTGAATAGTGAGTTTTTTAAGAAAAATAAAGTTTAATTAAATTTAATATTAAATAATTTTTTCACTTTTTATCATAGCACAATAAAAATTTTGACTTCCATTTGAAAAAAAAAAAAAAATATATGAAAAAAAAACTACAAATTTGTATAATTTTTTAAAAATTTATCTAGAATAAATTTATTTAGTTTTTAAAACTTGATCCTTTAAAATTAATTAAATTTAATTTAATTACTCTGTTTAAAAGATTCTAGTAAACAAGATTTAGGATGTTCATCGCCTACTTTCACTACAAAGCAAATTAAAACTACTTCTGAAAATAATATTACTAATGAAGACATAAGGTAAATTAAAATTAATAATAAATAATATTTGTTTTCAATAGTTATATGTAATTATTATTTATTAATAATTTTATTTTAATATTTTAGTGAAAACACTGTAGCAAAACTTAATGTTGATAAAAATGCGTCATCTTGTGTCATTGAAGTTTGTCAAGTATGGTTCAATTTTGCTGCTCCACCATTAACTCCAATTACACGAAAAATAGATTATACAAGGTTTAAATTATTATCTTCAGCTTTCTCTTTAACTGGGAGTTAATAGAACTAATCACAAATAGATTTTATTCCAATTTTTTTATTTTGCAAGTTACCGACCAAAGTAATATTAACCTCTCTATATGTTTAATATTGGTAAAATATTTATAATTTACTACAGACATGAATTTTTGTCAATGTATAATTCCTATAACAACTAAAAGAAGTTTATTTGATTATGCCTTATTATCTTTTAGTTAAGTGTCAATTCTTACTTTATTATTTATAGTTAAGGTATTTAAATTGTTATTAATATTTCAAATTTTGAAATATTTTCAATGTATCTTTACAATAAACATAAAATTACACCATTCTTCAATTAGCATATTTTTAAAAACAAAACTTGGATCAATTACCTACTATAGTGAATTAATTTTAATTAAGCTCATGTTGCCAATGCCTATACTTTCTTTTTTTTATTAATTAAATATATAAAAAAAAATTTTCATTAGTGAGAGTTTTATCTATACATTTTTTTTTTTTTATAATGTTCGTTTTATTTACAGACTTGACTGGAATTTACTAAGCACAGCATCACCAGCTATTAATGCTTGGATGAATCCAAGTAATCGCTTTGCAATGCGTGTTGTTCATATGTTACGTACAAGATATAGACGTTGTACTGCTGTTGTAACATGTCTAATGGCTGAAGCACTTGATGTTCAAAGTCTTCATATCCCTCCCAAGGTATAAATAAATTATGGTGAATTAATTAAATTATTTACTTATTTTAAAATAATATTTTAGAGTCGATATAGACATACTACACCTTTAGCAAAGACATTACAAGAAGATCCTTCATGTCAGATATGTAATATTTTACAAAAATATCTATTTCAAAGTGAAGCAACCATTGATGCTTATTTGAAAGATCCATTTTTACCAAATTTATCAACATTAAGACAAGTTAGTAGAACTTTTTTTTTATCATTTCTAAATTTATAATATGTTTTTTTTTTTTAGGGAGTCATTGTTCTAAGTCGCCAATGGAAAAATATTTTGTATACTCCTTTATTACTGGAACATAATTTTAAAAGTCGGCATCATAATTTAAAACCATTGAATGTCACTTTTGCTGTTTCGGATCATGAAGAGGTATAATTTTGATTTTATTTTTGTACAACCTAATAAAAAAAATTCCTGTAAAAAATATTTATTTATAATTAAAAAAAAAAAATCAGTATAATTTTTCATAACAGGTGTATTATGATAGTGTCTATTTATTCTCACCTCGCAGATCGTATGCATCAAACAATTCTAATTTATTATGTAAGCAAAGAAACAAAATGTTGAGTAATAAATATCATAACTTGTGTTCATTACTTTTAACAAAAAAAAAAAAAATATTTCTTTATCATTTGGTGTAACATTTTCATCAGGGTAATTTTATCATTGTGTAAAAATTCATATCACTAGTAGTGTTGTATAAATCACGGGCGCTTTTATATAGGATATAAAAATAAAAAGATTATTGTCGTATGATTATGGCAATTTATAAACATTTTAATAATTATGTAATCACATAGTATGTGATTATATTATAATTTGTGTTTTGGGTAACTTGTTTGTAAATATATTTTTTTTATCACATACTTAAGGATGGGGAGGCTTCAGGGGAAGAATATGGCGAAGGTATAACAGATGAGTGTGCAATGTTGCTCACCAGCGAACGACATTCACATGTATCTACATTACAACGGGTACTCAAATCACATACAGGCAAATGCGGTATGACATGTCAATGTTAATTAATCTATAATATTGTTTATTAAGCTTATGTAATTATTGTAGTAGTCTGTACTAGTTTTGTCAGTAAATTAATATATTCATGTAACAAAAATGTATATAAGATAGTAATAATTTAAATTTTAACTCATCTTTATAATTTTATTTATTAAATTAACATAGCCAAACTTTAAAAAAACAAAATTTTGAGGTAAAATACATTACAATATTATAATATATTACAAAACCTAATAATAATAACATTTAAACACAATTATTATATTAGAAATTTATATATTGTGTTTTGTTAACTTTAAAAAAATGTTTGAATAATTTTGTAACACACTATTGCTAATGCATGTAATACACAAATATTTAACAATTTTTTTAATAAATTCATTGAATAACATTTAATTATAATATAATTTTATTGAGTTTTAATTTTTTAATTTTTGCATTTTAGATAAGTTGCAATATAATCATACAAGCTTTTTATAGTATCATTTAACTGATTTTGCACACTAACAATATATAAATCTTTTGCACTATTTTATAAATATTAATATTTTGAAATAATTTATGCATTATTCATTCGAATGTTAATTTAAATTAATAAAAAAAAAAAAAATGTTTGACATGAACACTAATAGATTGTAATTATTATTTATTAANAAAAAAAAAAAAAATGTTTGACATGAACACTAATAGATTTATCATAAATTTATTCAACACATATGTAAGATATTTCGAAAATGTCTTATGTAAAATACTAACAACTTATTTATTCAACTTGTTTACTACATTTTTATGTAAAACACAATTTTTTAAAAGTGGACGTATTTTGATTATTTTATATGTAATTTTGATTATTATTTTAATATAATTGAGGTAATAACATTTTTTAGAATGTTAAAAGAATGAATAGAAATTGTATAAATATTTTCATAAAATTAATATTTTTAAAATACTGCATTTGGTTGTTATATTTTAATTTTGTTGTGATATTTGTTAGGGACTAAAGGAAGTTTTGGAAATGAACCTCAGTACTATCCATATTCTCCTACTAATGTGGTGGATCAACCAGTGGATAGTAATGTTTTAAGTTCACACACTTCTTCTTATGATCATATGAGGAACCCTAAATCTTTATTGCCTACTCAGATGCCTGCTTCTTCTCGAGCTAGTGTTATGTTCCCAATATTAGATGAAAGTTCTAATCAAACATTTAAAAATACTATTGATGGACCTGTAGGAGAAAATAGTCTACCTATTGGAGCAGAAGATGAAAATTCTGTGGGAAGTATTGAAAAAATTTCTTCTCAGAAACTGGAAAGAAATGAAGATCTTTATACATGGATGGCTAAACAAGATTTTGAAAATTATGATTCTCGTATACCCAGAAAAATAGTTAAAGCCAAAAAACTTCGAAATTGGGTAAGTACTGTTGTATAGGGTGGTAAATGATGTTCAAATAGTCCAAATACTTTTAATGTATTCAACTTTTTTTTAATTTTTTTTTTTTATCAAAAAATAATTGTTTAACTCAATTATTTTTTAAATTTAAAATAGCTATTATTTAGCCTTTTCCATACAATAAAAGAAATAGGTGGATAATAAAAACAAAAAAGTATTATTTGAGCTACTGGTATTTTAATGATTAGTGGATATTTAAATATATTATGCAATAGTATATAATGGTTTCTGAACTTGAAAATAGATTTCAAACAAAAATTTCTAAACAAAAAAGACTGTAAAGTAATTTATAAAAAAATCAGTAGCACAGTGGGGTCGAAGACATAATCGGAAAAGTAAGTGACATTTTAAACTTAGACAATACCGAAAACTGTTTTCAAAATTTAAAAAACAGACTCATTAACACATATGGTAGAACTGATGAAGGAAAATTTCGCAAATTAATTTTCGGAATTTAATTAGGCGACGAAAAACCTTCATTGATGTTGTCGAAAATCAAATCGTTAGCCGGACAAAATTGTCCTTCTCACTTATTAAAACAAATGTGGCTACAACGCTTACCAAAACAAGCCCAAATAGTACTAGCAGTAGTTCCAAAAAGAGCAACTGTCGACGAACTTACAGAAATGGCCGACCGAGTAGTTGACGTCTCTATAGGCACAGAGAACCAGATACAAAAACAACACAGATCAAATAATATATAGAAAATAAACTAGCGGACCTCCTACAACAAATTAAGCAATTAGAATTACAGCGAAGACGAACTTATACAAAAAATACACGGCGGAGCCACTCACGTTAAAAATCCCGTTTTCATAATCCAGAAAGACCATTATGTTATTTCCCTTATAAATTTCGCGGTAAGGCACAAAAATGTGTTAAACAATGTAAATGGACCACAGAACCGCCAATAAAGAAGGAAAACTAAAAACGCCCTCCTTGCCTACAATCGAGACCAGATCGATATCCCCTACTGAACAATCATGATGTAAACATCCAACTTATTAACAAAACAATTTTTTCAAGACTGGACTTGGAAAATGCATTTAATCAAATAAAAATTACATTAAATCAAATAAAGACCGCAATAATAACACTATTTGGCAGCTTTCAATTTTTAAAAATGCCATATGGACTTAGTAACAGCGCACAAACGTTCCAGAGGTTCACTAACGAAATAATCCGAGATTTACCGATTACAGTAGCGTATATAGATGACATATTAAATTTTTAAGAATCCAAAAAGCAGCATAAAGAACATCTAAATATAGTACTAAAAACACTTACTCAACATAGTATTAAAATCAACCTAGAGAAATGCAGCTTTGGACAAGAATCAATAACCTTTTTAGGACATCAAATTTCAAAAGACGGAACCATACCTGATCCAGATAAAGTTAAAAGTATAAGAGCATTGCCTATACCCAATCAAATAAAGAACCTACGACGATTCCTCGGTATAATAAATTTTTATAGACGTTTTATACCACAGCTCACACATCACCAACTACATCTGAATGAGCTGATTCCTGATAACAATAAAAACGATATGCATATCATAATTTGGACATCAGAAGCAAAAGAAGCATTTTACGCATGTATAGAATTATAGGAAAAATCAACATATTTAGCACACCCACATGAATCAGCCAAACTAACGCTTACTACAGATGCCAGTAATAGAGCAATCGGTAGAGTTGTATACCAAATAATTAATAATCAAACGCTTCCACTAGGCTTTCACAGACGTAAACTAACCACTGCTGAACAGCGATACTCGACCTATGATAGAGAACTTCTAGCTATATACGATAGTTGTAGACATTTCATTCACTTATTAGAAGGCAAAGATTTTACAATTTATACAGACCACAAACAAATAGGCAACATAAAATACATATAGCGCGAATGTTTTCTGTCGCGCCCATAAAAGATTATTCTAGAATACTCAACTATAAAACGGCGCGACATCAGTCAATCAATCAATCAGTCTCATAAGTTAGTTCGCCACAAGTAGACAGTTAGTACACATTTTGCGTGCATATATTCTAAAAGTGTTTAAATAACAAACCGTCTATCATTTTTCTCTTTTTTACGTTAATCGGTGTTTTTATTTATTGTTTAATCAATATGTAAAACACCAAAATATTCATTGAATATTTTGATTGAATGTTATTTATTATTATTCATTTTTAATTTTTTTCCATCTAAAAAAAGTTATTTCGACTGGCGGGGTTCGATTTTCCTACCCTAACCGTATATAACTGTTTTTTATACAATGTTGCCATCGTGCATTACAAGTATAAGTAGATAAAAAAGACTATTTAACTAGTTTAATAATTCAAAGCAGCTTTTTTTCTTAATTTCGAGGAGGCAAAATAATCAAAATTTTAATTTATATTTAATGTAAATTAGATTCATGCAACTTTATACAAATTGGTGGACTCATTACTACGTTAAACCCTTGTATAGTATTTTAAAATAAACAAAAAATAAAAAATTTGAACTCAAAAATAGCATGTTTTGTAACTACGGCAGCCATTTGCACGTAGAGCATAAGTCTTCGGAACAAATTTTTTTTTTAATTTATAGTACATAACATAAGCTTTAATTATATTTATATTTAAAAGACGCTGTATTTCTGGAACATTTTCAAAAGTTAAGTTGAAAGAGTTGACTTTTGTAAAAAAATTGCTCTTTTAAATTCCCTTCTGTGGGTAGGTAAAGGGTCAGAATTAAAAAAAAATATATATCAAATAAAAGGCAAATACCTTAGATTTCTATATAAAAAAATTATTTTAATTTTATAATTTTTGAAAAAATGATGCCAGTTTTAAGAAAAAAAAAAATGTAAAAATTTACCGATTTTAAAAATTTTATTTTTTTTTGGAGATCTGCCCTATTTATAGGGAAAAAGGAAATTTTTTTAATTTTTAAGGGCAATTTCTTCAAGCAGATACAATTTGTGATTTTTTGACTTATTGTTGGAAGAAATCGGTGAGAGATTAGAAAAAGTGGCAACATACACACACAAAAAAAACACATCATATTAAATTTAATAACTTATCAGCTTTGTATCAGAGCTAAAAAATGTTTTTGAAAAAAAAGTGGAGTTAATAAAGAAGCTTGGCTTCTGGATGTCTCTTTTAACATATGCAAATGGGTAATTTTTTTTTATTTTAAAATATTATTTTAAATTCTTAGTTAACGACTACTTGATAGTACTTATGAATAAATAACGTGTTCCTTTATAGTTGTAATGTTTTATCTCAATTCAAAGGATATATTAATGTTTTATTTTTATTACAGTTAAATAATATACAGATAAAATAACTTGTCTTTATATTATAGATAACTTTTTCTGATATCAATTTATGTTCGATGCATATCTGAAAAGATATTAATTCTACTATGATGTATTTTTTAGTTTTAATTTGATTTTTGAAAGTTTAGAAATTATTATAAAACATTTCATAATACATTCACATATCCACTTTAATCATTAAATTACCAGTAACTCATAAAATACTTTTTTTTTTTTTTGTTTTTATTATCCACTTATTTATACTATTTTATATGAAAAGGGAAAGGCTACATATAATGTTTATATATTTAAAAGAAATAAATACAGTTTTAACCAATATTTTTAGAAATTACGCAAGAGGCCATTGTGGGTATCCGAATCAAAAAATATTCCATTAGTTACTGAAAATCAGTCTACAGCCGATGTAGGAGATTCTGATTCCGCACGATTTAACATTTTTCTAAAGCATGACTCATTAAGACTTTTAGATGCTCATCTTATTTTTGAACCTTTGTTATCTAGCTTAGGTGTTATGCCTCAACAAATGGTCAACACAAATACAAGTAAATAATTTTTAATTTTCAAATTATATATATATTTTTTATTCTTTTATCAATTTTATAATTAAGGCAATAATAGTATGGCAGCTCTTAATTCTTGGGGATCCAATTTATCACTTGTTGGTAGTCTAGAAACTATGCGAATAGATATTGTTGTGAGTGAATATGGTAAAATCTCTGAAACTGAAAAAAAATCAAAGACATTCAAACAAAAATCCAAACAAGGTGAAATAAATTAAATATTTTTTGGATCAAATATTTATAAAATAATTTTTTACTCATTTTTAAGAAACTCCGTGGTTAGATTTATTGCCTGAAGTGCCAGCTTTTATTTGTGATCGTGTCAGTATTGAATGTGATGTTCGGCGTTCAGCAGATATGACAGTCGTTGATGATATTTGCAGACAAAAACGTAATATGTTGTATTTATCCAGAGGTCAACTAAAAAAACATTCAAACACATCACTTAATATCTGTGTTTCTATTAGATACATATCTCAACAAGTAAGTTAAACAATGCTACTCTACATAAGAGTGTTTAATTCAGACTTTTTCAATCACCACATTTTCTGTTGAATTTTTTAACCAAAATTTAGAGTTTAAACACTTAAATGAATGAGAGACTTAGTTTTTTTAACCTCTTTAGATACACCTCTGATAGTTAAGTATAAAATAAAATCTTCAGAAAAATATTATTGAATTAATAAAAACAATATTTAAATTGAATTATATTTGTATATTTTTATCATTAAATGCAATAAACTTTATTATTATTATTAATATAAAAAGAAAAACTGATTTTTTTTTTTTACTAGGTTAATATGCCCTTGTTACGACTTTTGAATCAAATTACTAATATGTATCAAAATGTGAAAGATACACAATCAGAACTTCGTGAACAACAACCACCTATGTATGTTTCACGTTCAAGTGCCAAGCGTACCACATCACATTTTGGTAATATTTATGAAAATATATATTGTTATTAGTTTTTATTTATATTTAGATTTAAAATTTTATCTTTTTCAAAGTTAAAAAAAATTCAAGTTAACAATTCTTGCCCATGATTATTGACCATTCCTCGGTACAATAGGTGTATAATAGTAAAATGTTTAAAATTTGGGATAAATGCTTATGATTTCTATTTTATTGTTTACATTTCTGGTTCTTGGATGTTAACAAATTTATCGGTGTCATATCAATATGAACTTTTTTTAAAAAGTATTAATTTTATTGATTATGTGCTTGTTAACTCACTAAATTTGCATTATATGATTTTTAATTCAATTATCTGTAAAAAATGTTACAATTTAAGGTTTTTATACCTATTACAAATTTCAATTATTTAATAAAATATATTTTCTTTAGTATTGTTTAAATTTATAATACTTAAACTTTTTATCTTGATTTTTTAAATTAATTTTGTTTAGATCATTCAGAACCAGCACCTCTTTCAACGCCAACACTTGCTAAACGTATTATTCCACATTCAGCTAGTGATATTAAACCTGTTGTGTCACCTTCTCCATCAATACGTTCTAAACATCAAACTTTAGCACAAAAACTAAGATCAACTGGTAAAAGTGTTAAAGGTTACATAAATTTGAATGAATCTTCGGTAAAAAGTGAATGTGTTACTCCAAGTTTATCAGACTTTGATCGAATTCCGTCAATGAAGCCTATAGATGAAACTGACTCTAATATGGTTACATTGACACCTAGATGCTGGAAAACTGTTTATCACTTGTTAGAGTTATATGCAACTATGCCTGAAACAAAAACAGTGACACAGAAAATTTCTGGTTTTGATGTATCTGAAGGATACAAAGGTACACGAAAGTATGATTTACTATCTGATACTAAGTCATGTGATGATATTGATAAAGATTTATCATCTGGTACTCCAGCACTCCTTGTTTCACAAACTAATCCAAGTAATCATTAATTTAATATAACAATTTAAATCATACGTTTATATATATATTTTTTCTTAGAACTTTCTAAAGAAGAACGTACACGACTAATTGTGTTTGTAGTTGTTCGAATTCATCGTACTAGGTTGTTAGCCACTTTGAGTGGTTTGAAATTAGAAGCAGAAATTACCAATTTACATACAAGTTCAACAATTCGTAAGAAGACACGTCCTCCAAGCTTAGAGTGCTCGCTTACTGGTCATATAGGTCGCACTATGATAGTACTTCTGGAAGGTGTTGCTCCTAATCAGCAAACAGTTGTTAAAGTTACTGTAGGAAAATCACAAACTTTATACTCAAGCATGAGTCGCCAAACAAAAGATCAAAACTCAGGTTTGTTAACAATTGGTGTTGTTAATATTGATATTCCACAACATCCAGTTGCTCTTCATGGTATGATGACTAGAGGTAGCAAACAACTCTCATCTACACTTCAGGTAATTATAGCAAATTTCAAAAATAATATTATTAATAAATTATAATTAAAAAATTATAAAATTATAAATTATAATAAAAATTCAGGAACTACGAGTTGCTCGTGCTTCTAGTCGAATGGGGCGTGCACCAACTATTGATGAAGGTGATATGCAAAGTGTTGCAGGCCCTTTAAATACTAATTTTCAACAAAGCCCTTTGGTTCAAAAAGTATTAAAAGAAGAGCTTGAAAAATCACTTATTCCTGAACCTAACTTGTTGCTTCAACCTCTTGTTATGCACTTTACAGCAGTTATTCAAGTAATTTAATATATTTAAAATGTTATACTAAACCACTTAACTTTGTATTTTTGTAGTGTTTAACTATTACTGCAGCTTTATTGCCATCTTTAAGAGCAGAATACAAAATGGATCAAGTTACTAGCACTGGGTATACAGGAAATAAAGCAAAATTCATTGTTGATTTACCTCAACATACATTGTCATTTTCTACCAAACTTCAAGTACTTAATTAATTTATAACTTATAATTATTATTTAAATAATTTTTAAATGTTAAAGTTTTCACTTAATTATTATAAACAATGTATTAGGCAATAAAATTAGTATATAAAATATTTTAATAATTTAAAAAAAAAAATAACATATTCAATAAGTATAGTGATACTAATAAATAAATTATTCAAATAAATTTTTTTTAATAGCTTAAGTATTTAACATATTTTATTTAGTTATGTCTAATTATTTGAAATTTATTGAAATACTTTAAATTATTAATTAATTATGCATATTCTTCAGCGTTAAACTATTTTATAGCACTGATGTCCTAGACAAATAATTATAATTAAAACATATTAAGACCTCAGCCATCAAAAATTATAATTTAGTAAACAATTTCCCTTTACATAGTAAATAATAATTAATCAAAATCTTAGGCTCAAATTTAAATTTAAGTCAAAATAAATTTAAATAAAAAAAAAATAATATTAACATTAGTATAAATAATTGACATCCAATGATATTCAAATACTAGATTAGTAGTAAAAAGAAAAACATTCATATATTAGTCTAATACTGGTGTAATTAAATGGGAATATAGATATCATATATACCCCATAACAAAAATAATTACATGCGGAAGATAACTTTTCTTATATATATTTCTCAGAACAAATATCTATTTAAGCCACTATAGTCAAAAATTTTAAATGAGTTGATATATTGTTGTGTGATATAGGTAACTGAAGCTAATTTGCCTTCTGAAGCCTGTTTGGAGTTACCAAAAGTACATGTTTCAGCTGAGTATATACTTGATGGTGGTTTGAAAACAGGAGAGAATCAATTTTCAGGAACTGGTAAAGGTTCAATTTTTTATAAATTAACTTCTAAATAAGTAACAATATATTCCTTTCTGTTATGTATCTATCAAATTTGCATAAGTAATATACCATAATATTCTTTTTATGGAAATAAATTATTTGGAAAATTAATGTATATTCTTTGTTTTGGCCCCTGGGATGTTTTTAACTGATTTGAA
>NW_026099572.1:44147343-44150657 GCF_025091365.1 Daktulosphaira vitifoliae | reverse complement strand
ATTGGTTAGCAAAGGACGTTTTATTGGATTATGTTTAAGATTTGCTGATGATTTTGATTCATCTCTTGATGATTGGAAACCTGATATTACAAATGAACTTGTTTCTGCTGCTATGAATCTCTGTATTGTTTCAGAAGGAACATATGAAGTTTGTAGTCGCACTACTTCTCAAAAATTAGATTCTATTACAGGTATTTAGACTGAAGAGTATTATGTATTATCAAAAATATTGCTTATTGACTATTTTAGTCAATAGAATAGAATATATTTAGAATTATTTAGGTTTATAGAATATATCTTATTTATTATAGAAAATAATAGAATAGTTATGTCATTAGAATAATAACATAACAAAAAGGAACAAATAAAATTAATGATTTTATACAATTTAAATTCTAATTAATTTTATGCAATACTCTATAGTGCAAACTATTATGTCTAAATTTATAACCAACTTTTCTAGCTTAAATTTAAATATTTTTCATTAATTTTGGTACATAAATCAGAAAAATGACAAATTTTAAGTTGTATTATTCTTGCTGATAAATGATGTACTTTATTGACACACTTTATTTTTTCTTACCAAAGTATTAACATAACTATAGTACTTCATTTTAAAATTAAATTTTCACATTTAAAAAAAAAAAAATTATTTTTCCTTGAATCTATTACATATTTATATATATATATATATAGATTCTATATATATAATAGCATAACAAGTAATTATTGATTTTTAAATGTTTTTTTCAGAAAATGCCAAATGGTTCTTAAACGTCAAATGGCAAATGGAAGGTGTTGACATGCATTTAGATGTCAATATTGGAAAGCAACTTAGTGCTTTAGGACACACATTGACTGCTCTGACTGGAGTTCAAGATACTGATGATCCACTTTCAGATAGTGATCCTATATCCCAAGATAGTGATATTATTCGTCATAAAACAAGTATGGAAGGAGATATATTGGAGTCTTTGGCTATAGATCCTAACATGAATGCTAAAACTAAATCAAAAATAATTGAAAAAGAAATGTATGAACAAGCAAAAGCTATAAATGATTTGAGATCTTTGGGAGCATCTCAAAGTACTATTGAACATGAAGTTAAACGTTTACGTGAATTAGAAGCAATGGTTTTTAAAGGATTTAGAAGGTGAATTAACATGCTTCTTTTGTAATTGTTATAATTTATAAATATTATTATTTAATCTTATTATAATATTATTTTATTATAAAATACTAAATACTGAATAGCAATGGTATAATATTTATTGATAACTTTTAGAGATATGATTCAAAAATTAAGAAGACAAAGTGTAAAAGGAAAATCAAGTCTGAAAGGTAAATTTGGCCTCGGTAATAAAAGTTCTACCTACAGATCAAAATCATTTATAATATCTCCATCACAAGATTTATTAGACTTTAAAGAAGTAATTCCAAGGTAAAGTATTCAAATTTTTTTTGAGACTAAAGATTTTTCAACAATTTATTTTTAATTATAGTCCTGANTTAAAGATTTTTCAACAATTTATTTTTAATTATAGTCCTGAAGAAGTGGTTAGTTTAAGCAGTGTAGAAAATTCACCGCAGACAGGACCACAACACTCAACTTCATTTAGAGTTCCACTTCCTGGTCATGTTACTTTCAGCAATACTAAAGAAATATTTCGACAAAATTCATTACCAAGTGCTAGTTCTGAACAAAGTTTAGTAACTGAAGGAGATGATTGTTGGCCAAATACTAACTACAGTAGACATAGTGATACCAGGTAAATCATTATTGATATTAAATGATATCTTATATATTTTTATTGATTATTTTTTTCAAAAAGGGATGATTATTTATTAAATCCATTGTATTCAACCAATGCAAATCAAAAATCTCAAGAACCTAACATTGATTTTGAACTGGATGTTAAAGTATTTATAAATAGTGGTAAATGTGTATTACATACTAAAGATTCTGTAAAAGAAGACGAAATTAAGATGTAAGAAAATAATTATTTTATTTTAAATGCTTTTAAATGCTTAGTAAAAGTTTTAAGAATAATATTTTTATTAGAATGTCAAGAATGAAAAAAGAACGCAGTTGTTCTGGTGGTGTTTTTGAATATACACCAGGTAGTCCTAATTTACCTAGACGTTCTTATAAAGACAAACTGGGAGCAAATAGCACATCTAGTTCACGATTAAGACACCATCAAACTGTTACAAATACATTATCCCAGTTATCAGAACTCACAATATTCCACATTCCTGGTTTAGATTTCAAAGTACATTACCAATCAAAAATGGTATCTGATGAAGGACAATCTTTAATGTATTCAATTGATTCAAGTGGAGTGATTAGTAGAAAAACAAGTACAAAAAAAGCTAGCCTCTATTGTTGGGCTACACTTCATAGTATACCTGAAGAAACAATAATATCTCCTCATATATTGGAGTTTTTAGAGCAGACATTAGCTCCAATTCCAGCTCAACAATTTGTTGATACAGGTATATTTACTATATACCTGAATATAGAATATATAATAATACTATATATACTGAAACTTAAATCATTTTTTGAAATCAATTAATTTATATTTCACTTAGGTCCTTTTGATACTATGTTTAATATTGACAATGATGATGACTTATTTGCACCCTACTTAACTACTGGACAATATGCTTATACCTCATTTCCTGTTGATGTTATTGTTTATCTTCATGTGCAAACCTCAACTTTCCGCTTTTCATGTTTACCAGTTTCAAGAGTTGAATGTATGCTAAAATTACCTTCTTTAGATATTGTTTTTTCTTCCAAAAGAACTGATTCATCAAATGAGTATGTACCAAAAAATATTTTTTTAATTGTCATCTAATTAACTTAACATTTCTTTTGAATATTTAGTAAACTCGAAGGAAATTGTGAAGAACCTAATAATTTACCAGTTGCTGTTGGTGGTTTAAGTATTACTGGAGTAATGGCTGATTTCTCTATGTATATTTTTCATCCATATGGAGGAAAAAAATCGAGTAAGTACTAAAAAAATAAAAGTTACTTTAAATTATTTGATATTACAGTAAATATTATTTTAAATAGCTGCCAATTTAAAGGAACCTCATGATAATTCTTGGTCACCACTTGCTGACAGTGAACGCAAAGATTCTTTGAGTGTCAATGTTGAGTTTGTTAAATTTCATTTGTCCAGAAGTAGAAAACTTAATTTTGAATCTTTGCCTGGATCTAAATCAACATCAGATCAGAGTCATGCTACTATTAGATTTTCTAGTAATTATTATATTTTTTAAACTTAAATGAAGACAGGTAT
>NW_026099572.1:44140691-44147243 GCF_025091365.1 Daktulosphaira vitifoliae | reverse complement strand
TTCATAAAAACAATTTATTGAATAATTTTAGCTAATGTTTTATTTATATTAATATTTATTCAACTTGAATTATTTGTAATTGTTGTAGAAGTTGATCGATTTCCAAGTTTAGAACGTGAAAAAAATGAAACCGAGCCAACACCTCGTTCACGAACACCTAAACCACATGAAAACTATACTCATACACGAGAAGTTATATTTGCTTTACCTACTTTACAGTTGAATCTTAAGACTGACCACATACAACCAGTAAAACTGCCTTCACCTTGTGATATAAAACCAACTGTTGAATGTAGTTTTATCACAGAATTTGAAGACCATATATTTGTCACTGTTGATGCTGAAGCATTTTTCTTCCTCCATGATCTCATCACATCCTATATTTGGGAAAAAGATAAAGTTGTAAGTTATAGATGTGATAATTTATGTTAAAAATATTGTATTTACCTCTTGTTTTAATTGTAAATTATTTAATTATAATTGATATTTTATTTCAGTCTTCAATGATTAATAGATCTCAAAGTCCAGACATGCCAAGTACTAGTAAAATTCCTCAATCTTATTCGGAATCTCCTCCATCATTCACTAATGACTGGAGAGACTATAATTGTACTACATGGCATTTGGAACCA
Source organism: Daktulosphaira vitifoliae (assembly GCF_025091365.1). Classification (NCBI taxonomy): domain Eukaryota; kingdom Metazoa; phylum Arthropoda; class Insecta; order Hemiptera; family Phylloxeridae; genus Daktulosphaira; species Daktulosphaira vitifoliae. Next base: position 44,146,611 of record NW_026099572.1, on the reverse strand, counting down.
ACTGTTCGGTAAATAAATTTGTAAACATTAATCAATTATTAATATTATATTATATTTATACAGTATATTTTATTGTAATTATCTTTTTTTTTTTAATGACACATTCTATTTTTAAATAGACTATTATCATGGGGTGGTAAAAGTATAGAACCATATGGTGTAGATTACATACTTCAAAAATTAGGATTTTCTCACGCACGAACAACCATACCCAAGTGGATGCAAAGAGGGTTTATGGATCCATTAGACAAAGTATTGTCTGTACTAATGTTACGAATGGTAGTTTTGGCTCGAGATGAAGATACCATTAGATGAGACAATTGAAATTAAAAATATATATTCCATTAAAACAACGAGAACATTCTTTTTCTTATTATATTTTTACTTGTATTTTAAAATTTTATATAAGTGATCCTACTTATTTCTGCCATCTTGTTCCATTTTATAATCTTTATGTTAATTTTATTAAGTATTTTGTATAAACCAAAGATTAGTTATATTTTTATTACTCTTGCACAAATAAAAGGCTGTATTGGATTTTCTATACCTATTATTTAATTAAATAACTCTATCTTTTGTTAAAATAAAAAATTTTTAGGAATGTTTTACTTCAATCCGAAGCTAAAAATATATTGATTTTAAAATTTAAATTTTAAAATTAAAAATTAAAAATTTTATATAAACATTTATTAATTTTTTTTTGTACAATTTGGCCTTATTTTTAGTTTTTATAAGTCTGAATGAACTATAAAATTAAACACTTTAATGCATGAAAAGAAAGTTGATTATTCTCACNTAAAATTAAACACTTTAATGCATGAAAAGAAAGTTGATTATTCTCACCTTTCATAGCTTTAAATTTATACCCTCAGGGATATAATCAGGTAGTACTCCTAGTGTCTGGGTACTACAAGTAAAATTTGCAAAATTTGATCATTGTGTACAAAATAGTGAAACTAAAATTAAAAAAAATTTGGGGGTAAATTAATTCCTCTCTAGTTAAAATTATTTTATATAATAATAACTTTTTGTGTGCGTGGGAGAGAGACCTGCATAATGACAAATTAATCTATTTTGAAGACTATAGGCTATCCTAAAATGTAAACATTTTATTAATATGAATATTTTCAATATATAATTTTCATTAATTAATCATGTTATGATTTAATTATACAAAAATCTTTTAAAAAAGTTTGTATCCATAAAAATCATTGAAATTTTTATATCTATGAAGGATCTATTTACATATCTCTTTTCGTATGACTATTTCATTTATTTGAATTTAGAAAAGCTCTTTGTTTTTATATAGTTGTTTTAAATTTTTTGAAAAAAAGATTCTGGCAAATATTTTATCTATAGTTTTTCTGCTAAATAGTTTTTCCTTTAAAACTATTTGGTTACAAGTTTAGTTTTATCAATATTATATGATTATTTGATACAATATAATTTCTGATCGGGTTTAAATTTTTTTTTAAAAATAAAGTATTTGTATAGTTTTTCTTTTATCATCTTAAAGTATATTATATTTTTTATAATTTAATGTAGATTTAAAAGTCAACTAATAACTTTTGTTTAAACTGTCTAGTATAATTTCTCAAGTTTACAGTGCTCATTTATTATTTTAAACGAATTTTTCGTTAATTTAACAATATTAGCTTCGATGCGAAGCTGAGAAGGAATTGGTTTTACTAAGATGTGTTTTTTTTTTTTTTTTGAGTCTCACCACTTTCTCAGCTTTCACCGAACCGATTTCTTTCAATGATACGTCAAAAGATCACCAATCGTATCTAGTCAAAGACATGACCCTCAAAAATTGAAAAAAATTCCCTCGTTTCCCGTAAATGGAGGAAACCTCCAAAAAAATTACAAATTTAAAAATCGCTAATTTTCGAAATTTTTTAAATTAAAATTGCCATAACCTTTTTAAAAATAACCAAATCAATATAATTTTTTTTTATATAAATGCATGATATCATTACCTTTCATTTGGCATATTTTTTTTTTATATTTGACCCTTTACCTGCCCTCAGGGGGTGATTTAAAATGACAACTTTTTCACAAAAAATGAATTTTTTCAACTTGACTTTTGAAAATTTTCCGGAAAGTCTGACACTTTTATAAAAAGTGAAAAGTGAATGGATTAATACAATTTTTTCATGAGAAATAATATTTTTTAATAATCCCTTTTTTATTCGACATACTTTATCTTAATCAGGATATTAATAAGCAACTAACATCATATAGCTTTTGGAATAATCCACCAATTTTTTAAAATTAAAAATTATTTAAAGATTTGCATCGAAGGGTTTTTTTTTGATAGTGATTTTAATCACTGTCAGATATCATTATACTTGATCCAACTATGCCACGTCACCACTATGCCGCGATCCCCCTGTATTGGGTTTTTTTTCTGATGTTAAAAAATAATGTTAGATTGAATAAAAATATAATTGTAAAAATTCATTTAATTGACTAGGTTGATTGTAACGGTGACATTTGGTTCAGTAAAAATATTTAACAATTGTAACCGTCAAATGAAAAAGGGATTATTAAAAAATATTATTTTTCATAAAAAAATTATGTTGATCCATTCACTTTTCAAGAAGTTATAGCATTATAAAGTTAAAAATGTAAAAAATAAAATTGAGAATTTTCACACAATAATAGCACTTATATAATAATTTTGAAAATCTGTGTACACCCCTTGTAAGGTATATAAAAATAAAATAAAATACAAAACCCAGAATTAAAACACAATATTAGCATATTTTTGAATACAGTGACTATTTTTACCGTGAAGACAAAATAAAGTCCGAAATTTTTTTTTTGCATAATAAAGTACATTACATTAGCTTTAATTTAAGATCTATATAAAAGTGTCAAACTTTTTGGAACACTTTCAAAATTTAAGTTGAAAAAGTAAATTTTTTGTGAAAAAGTTTTCATTTTCAAACCCCCTGTAGGCAGGTAAAAAGTCAGATTAATAATATATATTATATCTAAAATTTTACCGCATAAAACAAAAATTCATATATCGTTCTTACAAAAAGGTATAAAAACGATTTAAAATAAACATCAATGTTATTTAAATTATTTTCGAATAATTTTTCATTGTTTGGTTAATATGTTTAAAAATATATCCATAAAATTTGCAAACATTAGTATATTTTTTAAATCAAAGAAACTCATCTTGCCTAAATCGTCAACTTTTCGCATATATATATATATAGTATATATATGTGTATACATATTATATACATGATGATTATTTAAATCTATCAATGTAAACCTAAAAAATATATATGTATACATGTATGTGTTAATAAATATATTTTTAAAATATAATACAGGGATGCTAGTATAATAAATGGATCAATATGTAAGCATGTGAATAATGTATTATGAATGTTTATTACTGAGAAATACAATATTATATTCAAAAATAATTCCGTCACTTTTTTCTCTATTCCTAGATATGATATTTTTTAAATAAAATCATTATTTCACATTTTCCTTTATTTTCTGTTATAATCGAAAGTAAATTATGAGTAATGTAATATACAAATTTTATAACGGAGTTAATTTTACTAAAAAAACAGTACTAAATTATGATAAAATTTAAAAAAGATGTTATAAGAAATAAATTCTTAAATAAAAAAAAAAATTTACCTATAATTTGGCTGTGTTAAATTATTTAATAATTATACGTTTAAAATAGGTGAGAGAAGTAATGAAATTTGTGTAAAGATTAGTTGAAAAAATATTTAAAAAATGACGGTTGTATGCTAAAAGGAACAAAGGTTGACGACTGCGGACACGATCGAATCATTAACACGCGACCATTATAGGAGGTATGATGACAGGAATTAAAGGCTACCACTCTCTATCTAATGATATCAAATAGAATCTATTTTTTTAGAATAATGAGTTAAGTATCAAGTGTTAAACTAGATAGCTTCAAATAAGAATTAAAAAATTGACAATTGTCAATTTATTTTTCAATAAAATATATTGTTACAAGTGAAAACTTTAAAAAAAAACTCAAAATAATTGGTTTCCGACGTAGTTGGGACATGTATAGATGATATCTGAAGTAATTAAAATCACTATAATAAAAAATGCTTTGATGTGAACTTTTAGATAGTGTTTAATTTTTAGAAGGAATTTTTGGATTATTCCAATAGCAATATCAACTCTTATTTCCTTTATTCATATTTTCGCACTATTTTACACATCAAACAAATCTAAAGCTTTTGCATAACAAGGTAACATCTTCCTCGACTGTTTTTAATAGTTTGAATAATACAGATTGATATACGTTTTATTTTCGTCAAAGTTTTTAATTCATTAATATACTTGACAATGTACTTATGGTTTCTGGCATGCAAGNTTGACAATGTACTTATGGTTTCTGGCATGCAAGTAAAATTTACGTATTATTAATTGGTATTATTACGAAAATAAACTTGACAGCTAAAAAACGGCTAATTTCTATTATGTTATGTATAGATATATAATTAATAGTGTTTCTAATTTTTGAAAACATTCATTAAGTGCCGCCATACTTAGTTCCTCAGTAAGTTAGTATATAGAACTCATAAAGACCGTCCCGAAACTAAAAATATGAAATTAAAATTATTTTTAATATTTTTAAGTTTTTTTTGATACGTGATATTTTTGAAACACCTTTACATATTGAAAAGTGGTCAATGAAACTTATAAAATAATGTTTATTGAGAGATGTGTCATCACCGACGCTGTCATAGGGATGGCTTTGAACAAAAGTTAAAGGTAATGTATACATTTTTATTTTACAAGCTTTAAGTATCCAGTAAAAAATTTATTTTTCTATTGATATAAATGATTTATTGCAGCGTGATTAATGNTTCTATTAATATAAATGATTTATTGCAGCATGATTAATTTATATTAAACTTTGGCTTTTCATGAAAAACATTTAGTTGCGTAATTTATATAAAAAACACAAAATTTAATCAGTTGTATATAACAAATATTAAAGTATTTCAAAAATAAGAATATTATTCTATTATTTAAAAATATAATGAAAATATTCTGTTTTTCTGAAATTAATTGTTTAATATCAAATGAAACTCTTAAATAAAGCTACGCAAAATTGACTATGTTATCTAAAAAATTTTATTCTAGGGAAAAATAATAATAGATTTTAAAGATGCATAATGTTTTTACCTACCATTTGGTATATTTTTTTTATTATAATTATTATATTTATTTATAAATTTCACACTTTACCTGCCCACAGGAGGGATTCAAAATGACAACTTATGCACAAAAAATTTAATTTTTAAACTTAACTTTTTAAAGTATTCCGGAAAGTCTGACACTTTTATATATATCTTAAATTAAAGTTAACGTAATGTACTTTATTATGGGAAAAAAAAATTTGGAACTTTATTTTGTCTTCACGGTGAAAATGGCTACCAAATGCTATTTTTGTATAAAAATTCTCAATTTATTTTTTTACATTTTTTACTTTATAATGCTATAACTTATTGAAAAGTGTATGGATCAACACAATTTTTTTATAAGAAATAATAATTATATCCCTTTTTCATTCGACATACTTTATCTTAATCAGTATATTAATAAGAACACAGCAGATTATGTAGTTCTAGTAGAATCCACCAATTTTTTAAAATTAAATACTATCTAAAGTTTACATCGAAGCGTTTTTTCTTCTAATGATTTTAATCATTGTCGGATATCATTATACTTCATCCAACCATGCTACGTCACCAATGTGCTGGGGTTTTTTAGTTATTTTTGAATAATTAATAATTAATAACACATGAATAATTCAATTATGTTTTTTATTTGAAATTTTAGTTGATAAAATTTTAAGGAAGTAAGAAAGTGATAGGATGTTTTTTTTTTTTTAATA
>NW_026099572.1:44122936-44140591 GCF_025091365.1 Daktulosphaira vitifoliae | reverse complement strand
GTAATGGATTTATTTTCAGTAGATAGCAATTATTCTTTTGCACATTGTATTTCAGCAGATCTAAAAATGAGTGAAGGTATATCTTTAGATATTTGTAATAAATATGGAAATATGGCGCCAAAATTATATAAATTAAATCCCCAAATAGGTGATGCGATTCCAATTGTTATCAATGGCAGAGTCATTTATTATTTAATCACAAAAAATTATTATTTTGAAAAACCAGAATATATCAATATTAAAAAAGCATTAAAAAATTAAAAAATTCAAATGATAAAACATCATGACTCTGACATTGCTATGCCAAAAATAGCATCAGGTTTAGACAAAAAAGAATGGTACACCATAAAAGAAATGATTATTTCAACCTTTCACAATACTAACATAAACATATTAATATGTCATAACAACAATGAATATATCACACATAATCACAAAAAACACAATTCATTTATAAATGCAATCAAATTTTCATATGATAAATTACAAAAAAAAGAATCAAATAATAAAAATAAAAATAGTAATAACCAAATTGAGGATGAGAGATTAAAAATTTTCGAAAAATATAAAAAAGGAGAAAATGTGTTGAGTGATGGCAATTGTGGTATTTATTCATTGGTAAATTCTTTAAACTATGGTAAGACACAAAAAATAACTTCGGTATTAGAAATTTTAGAGCTTTTAAACCTCGATGATCTTCCTAATTATTGGTTTAGCGATTCCGAATTAGCCTCATTGGCAAATTATTATAATCATGACACTTACGTTTTTGACTCCACTAATAAANCTATTATAATCATGACACATATATTTATGATTCCACTAATAAAACTGGAATTGTTTATGGTTTGGGAGATCGATTACCCATTATACTTTACAATGTAGAAAATAATACGCATTGAATTCCTGGAATACTTTCTAAAAAAAAATCTAAATACATTCCAGACAATGTAATAAGTTTCACAGAATTTGAACCTATACATGATATAAAACAAGCATTAGCCAATCATGTTGCTAACAAGTCAGTTAATATAATTTACTCACAAGATAATTTATCAACCTATAAACCTAACACAGACATTAATACCGTAATTTTTAATACAAATACACTCACAAACTTAAACAAAAAAATCATTGCAGACAAAGAAGGAACGCCCATAAATATTTCACCTCATTTATCAAACATTGAACACAATTTAGTTGTTAATCTTTTAACACAATACATTCATTTATTTATTAGCGATAATTCAAATATTACAGTTGCTAATGTAACACCCTGTCAAATTAAAATGCTACCAAATTACGTTACTCCAAAATTCCATGCACCTCACAGAATTTCACCTAAACAAAGGGAAGAATTAAAAAAACATATAGACAAACTTTTAAATGCAAATATAATAAAACCAGTTACCTCAAATTTTGGAGCACCGGCATTTCTGGTTAGCAAAAAAGAAAAAAATTCCTTTAGATTGGTAGTATCTTACAAAGAATTAAATGAAATAGTTCAATCAGATTTATATCCAATACCACGCACTACAGACTTATTTAGAGCTCTAGAAAATGCAAAATATTTTAATTTACTTGATTTCAACAGTGCATTTTTTCAAATACCCGTCAATACTGAAGACCAATACAAATTAGCGTTTACTTCAGTATTAGGTCTTTACACTTTCACAAGATTACCTCAGGGGTTTAAAAATAGTAGTGCCATATTTCAAAGAAAATTAAATGTAATCTTTTCTTCTTTATTATATAAATCATTAATAATTTATATTGATGATTTAACTTCATATGGAAAGAATTTTGATGAAACATTAATTAACTTAAAAGAAATTTTTCAGATAATGGATAAATTTAATTTTTCATTAAAAACCATTAAATGTAAATTTTTTTATAATGAAATAGAATTACTAGGTCACAAAATTAACGAAAAGGGAATACAACCATTAGATAGAAACATTAAAGCAATTACAGAATTTAAAATTCCAAAAACTCAAAAAGATGTGCGTTCGTTTATAGGTATGTGTTCTTATTACAGAAAACACGTTAAGAATTTTTCCAAAATAGCAAATCCACTTTTTGATTTAATTAAGGGAGATAATAAAAAAGTTACATGGTCTATGGAACACGATAAATCATTTAATACATTAAAACAAATTTTAACCACACAACCATTACTTAAACATTTTGACGATAATAAAAAAACATTTTTAACAACTGATGCATCAATTAATGGCTTAGGAGCTTATTTAGAGCAAGAACACAATAATACATTATTTCCTGTAGGCTATGCAAGTAGAAAATTATTAACTAACGAAATAACTTATTCATCTACAACTTTAGAATTATTAGGGTTGTGCTTTGGAGTACAATACTTTCGAGAGTACCTTTGGGGACGTCATTTTTTTGTATTTTCTGACAACATTAGTATTCAGTATTACAAAAATCTTAAGATACCCCCATCAAAAATCGCTAGATTAACTTTAAAGCTATTAGATTTTAATTTTGATATAATTTATAAAAAGGGAAAGGATAATAAAATTGCAGATGCTCTATCAAGGAATGCCATAAACAATATTACACTAAATACTATTAAAGACAATCATTCATTAAACATTTTAGAAATAAATACATTACAACTTGATGATGAATTCTGTAAAAATATAATAGACGCTCTAAATGACAAAAAGGTTCCTAATAAAATTAAAAGAAATTCAAGACAATTTATCCTAAAAAATAATTTATTATACCTAAAAAAATATACACCAAATAAAACAATGGAATCAATATTAGTTTTACCACAAAAATTAATACCTGATATATTAAAATCTTATCATGAGTCACTTATTGGAGGAGGTCATAGTGGAATTTCACGTACTATTCACAAAATTCAATTAAAATATTATTGGCCCAATCTTACTAAAGATGTTACCGATTTTATAAAATCTTGTCCAAATTGTCAAGCAAATAAGAACTTAAGCGGAAAACCTATACGAAACTTACATCCTATACCAATTACAAGTAAACCTTTATCTAGAATCACTTTTGACTACTTAGGTTCATTAAGTTCTAGCAATAAAAAAAAATATATTTTAGTAGCTGCTTGTAACAATACAAAATACATTTTTACAAAAGCTGTACAATCTGCTAGTGCGGAATCTACAGTAAAATTCATAATTCAAATAATATCACAATGGGGTTGTTTTGATCAATTTTCTAGCGACAGAGGATCTCATTTTAAAAATGATCTCGTTAAAAAAGCATGTGACAACCTTGGTATAAAACAAGGATGGTCTACTTCCTATTCCCCTCAAACCCAAGGATTAGTAGAAAAAATTAATGGAGTTATATGTGCATCTTTAAGAAATTATATAGAAAATGATAATCAATCTCGATGGTCATATATTCTTCCTTATATAACCCTATCTTATAATTCGACACCACATTCTAGTACTGGTTATAGTCCATTTTATTTAATGCATGGATTTGAACCAAAATTTCCTGCTGACAATAAAATATTACCCACAAACATACCTTATGATATATTAAAATCATTAGAAGAATTACAAAAAACAAGACAAACAATTCCAAAAATAATTGCGAAAGTACAACTAACTCAAAAAAATAATTATGACAAAAAACATATAATTCTAACATTTGATCCAGGGGATTTAGTATTAGTTAAATTTCCTTTTGCTCAAATAGGTAAATCACCAAAATTGGCGGCAAAATATCGTGGACCATATAAAGTAATAAAAAAGATAAACGATTTAAATTACATTATTGAATTAACATTAAATAATAAAAAGGTTCAAGACATTGTGCATGTAAGGCGTCTAAAACCTTATTTTCAAAGAATTAATAATTAATATATATTTTTTTACCATTAATTATATCACAAATAATAATTTTTTTTTAAATCATACATATTAAAATATTTTTTTTTCCTCTCTTCATACTGTATATATTTAAATTAATTATAGAATGAACATTTCATGTGGTAAAAAAATAAAAAAATCATGGTGGAAAAAAGGAAAAAGGTGCAATATTTGGGATTTATGTCTAAAATGTCAAAATAAAAAACGTTTATTATGTACAAATTATCACTTATATAATAATTATCACGCGTGGTTTGAGGACATTGCTCACTATTTTAAGGATAAAAATGTTAGTTTTTTATCATATGATATTGCATTTTATTCTAAGTTTAATGTAGAATTAGCATTAAGAAATTATTTTGCAATTAAATATTCACCAATTCTAAAACCAGACTATGGGCATAGAAAATGGGAATATATTTTAGGAGACAAAAATATTATTACTAAATACCCCGAAGTATCAACTAAATTTTGGAATAATTTAATTTACATCATTATCACTATGAAAATCAACTTAGAATATGCTAACTTAAATGAAATAACTAATAAATACACATTAATGTTAGTTAATAATAGACATAAAAAAAATAATGAGTATTACGATTCCACGTATAAAGCCATGAATGGTAATTATAAAAGTGTTAGGGATAGATATGATCTTCCCATAGAAGATAGACAGATTTTGGGATATTATTATGACTTTGAGTGTCATAGTAACTTTGATAATATAATTAAATATATAAAAAATGAATTTATAAAACAGGAAAATACTTACGAGAATACTTATAACACAGATGACACAGATGATATAGAGGACACATATAATTAAAAATTGAGAAATGGTGAATATTTATAATTTCCGATTTTATAAAAAAAAAACAATTTTTTTTTTAAACTACAAATTACTTATTACTTAATTTATAATATTCTTTTATATACTCATAAAATTATTTTTATAATTTTTTTTGTTCTTAATTATTATTATTTATTATAATTATTTATCATTATTATTACTCATTTATTACTTGTTACTACTTATCAAAATAATATAAAAAAAATATAGAGGGATTATCTTAAACAAATAATGAATTATCTTATTATACACACTTATATATATTCTAAAACAAATTATTATTACGAAAACTATAAAAAAAAATATATCTTCCTAAAAATGTAGTAAAACCATTAAGTTTTAAAAAATCCAACAAAATTTAGTAATTACATATATTGTACAATAGTATACAAACTAAATTTTATACTATACAATTTTTAGTCATAATTATTTATAACACATACCATTTTTTTTTCTTTTTTCTCTTTCTGTAATCACATGTTATAATTAATAGACAACATTATATCCAAATGCAATACAGTACGGAATTATAAATTATAGAAATGTAACACAATAAAACATGGAATCATAGATAATATTCCATAATATAATAATTTCGCAAATTAATTAGACATGAGTTGTTAAAGCATCAAATTTCAATATTAAATTTAATCAAATTAATGAAAATAATTTTCTTTTTTTAATATCGTTTCTTTTTAACAAACACACACGACAATAATATGTCACATTTAAGAGCTGTTGACACACTACAGCCTGATAGTTATCGCTTTTCATTCAACCGCATAATTGAAGTAAACAAAATGAAACAAAAAAACATGGTATTTAATTAGTACTTTTTGGTGGATACATGTATATATGTGTATTAGCAGATTTAATATACAACCACAATAATATCAATTAGATTTTATTTACTGCATATAATCATATCATTATATTAATACTATGATATAAAAATCTACTATTACTCAAAAACTACTAAAATGTCATTTCTCTTTATTTTTTTTTAATCATATTAAATATTATCAAAAGACAAATTCATCATATTGTATACTTTTTTTTTTTTCTCATGTTTACAAAGCATAATTAATAATCATGCTGTTCATTATGATTTATTTATTTATTTTTAATTTTATATTGTAAATATACGAAGGTTATCATGAACATTACGATTTCAATCATATTCTCAATACTAATCATCACAACAAACTCACTCATTGCATATGACTGCTCGATAGATCACCTTAACATAACGTCAATTAGTAGTCTTTCGATAGAGCATTGTGAAAAACCAATTCCAATAAAAACAATGAAAATAGATCGAATTAAGTTATTACAAAAAACTGAAACACACAGTATTCACTACAAAACGTGCTTAATAGCTATAGATTACTTAATCTTTAAATGCTCAACATTTGGAGACTTACAAGCTCTTCCTGATGGCTATTATTCAGAAGTATCAGAAATAGGTACTGCCCGATGTGAAGAAATTCACAAAAAATTAATCTATCAACTACCACTGGGAGGACTCGTACATAATTTAAAAATTAATCACACAACTCAGGCAGCCTACACGATTGCAGGATCTATTGACCACAAAGGTAACTGTGAGGGCACAACATTTATTAGTAATAGAGGCACATTTCATAAAGCTATAGTACAAGCAAAACTTGAAATAACGTTAACAGATGGTTACGCAATAGCAAATTATAGAGAAAACTCCATAATATTACCAAATGGTGTAAGATTTCAATTATCAGAAGCATATGGGTTTGACTCATCTAAAGGTGAGGTCATATGGAACTCAAATTCTCAAGATTGTGACATGGAATACGACGTTTTATATGATGGCCCAGCATCGGTCATTTCATCAAAAACTATCTCAAATCCATCTGATGAAATAAAAACATTCCTAGTCGAAACAGAAGGAATTGCTTTTGCTTTAAAATATATAAAAAATATCTTTGCTTGTGGCATACCAGTAATTCAAACAGAGCACCCACAATTATACATTGTAACTCAAACTCAACATTTAGAAAATTTCAAATTAAAACCAATTTCTCCACAGCACACAGATCTAATATCTTATGTAAATACAAAATTTGTATGGCTTGAACATCGTTTTGCAAGATCACTAATCGAATTGTACATTGATATCACAACTAAACAATGCATTTTAGAACGAAAGATATTAATGCAAAAATTATCATTAGCTGCGTATAGTTTACCAGAATTTGCATTTGCTATGTGCGAAACACATGGGTGCATGGCAATATCTAGCGGAGAAATCATTTATCTCATGAAGTGTAAACCAGTTCCAGTTGAAATAGCCAAAAGAGACACTTGTTTCCACGAATTACCAGTAATATATCAAAATCAATCATACTTCATGTCACCAAAATCACATATATTACAAAAATATGGAACCGAAATTACTTGTAATAACAGACTTCCGTCCGCATATCTTTTAGATGGAGATTGGTTTGGATTAAGTCCACATTTAGTTGATGTCAAAAAACCACAAACCTTAAAACCTGAAATAAAATTTACATGGAATTACAAATCTCCAGAATATCTCATGTCCGCAGGTATTTATAATCGTGATGTAATGCGAGCATTACAAAAACATTTAATGTTCGCTCAAGAAATCACAGCTATACAAAATAACATAGTTCGTCAATCATTAGGATATGAAGTCACTAACCAATTAAACCTACACAAACTTATAGATCCAACAATTATAAGCTCAATGGTGGAAGATAAATTACATCAAATGTGGGGATGGTTTACGTATTTTGGTTCTTTAATGTCTGGTATACTGGGTGTTATATTTATAATTAAGATTGTTACTATTATTATAAACACTTGCATGAATATTCAATTATTATATAACATATTCGGTTGGAGTCTTAGACTATTTTATGGCTTATTTAATAATATCACTCATTACTTTATGCACCAACATCACCAACAAAATTACAGAAATAATGTTGAATTAATTAATAATAATCTACCTGCTGTAAGTCTTTATGCACCACAGGTAACAGCTCCAACTTTCGTTTATCCAAACTTACAAAGATCAAATCCATAAAATGGCAAACAATGCAGAAGATAACCCATTCATTCATTATACTTATCCATATTACAATAATCAACCAATAATGACAATATATGATCCAAATAAAACATATGATACTTCAAAATTCTACTCGTGGCGTTATGGGAAAATGGTGTACCTATTTCCAAAACCCATAAAAAAGGCATACAAACGTAATAAGAAGACAAGAAAAAACAATCAAACACTTCAATAATGGTTCATGTATTAATTGTTATTATATATACTTATTCTCTAATATTGCCTAATATTTCATGAAATTATAATTTATTTTAATACTTCAAGTCATTAAACATGATATATAACAGACTAATGCACACACAATCTAATCCATTATGCTTATCATCATTACAAGTTTTGAATCATCAATAACAAAAAAATTATACATTCATGTTCTATAATACAATTTAATTTTCATCCCTTTTAATATTTAGGCACTTATATCAACAATATTCAAAACAATCCATAATGAATAACCAAGCATTTTCAACTAGAAAAATCAGACTTAGCTACCCTCCACTATTACCACATACACCGAAAAAAAAATAACGATCCTCATTATAAAAAAATACCACAAATATCTAAATTAAAAATCATTNATAACGATCCTCATTATAAAAAAATACCACAAATATCTAAATTAAAAATCATTAGTAAAAATTTGTTTATAACACTTATATGGGACTTAAAATTCAGTACAAATAATGCTAAAATAAAACATTTTGAAATATTTATATGCGCAGAATACAACATTATATCCGATATTTCTATGTGGACAAAATTTATAATAAAACCTTTACCATTACCTATGGCTTCTGAATTCCTCGCCTTTCAATTCGGTTGTATATATTATTTTGCTATTAGAGCACTAGATGAACATGATCGATACACATCATTTACCCAAACACAAATATTTATACAATAATTATTTTACATAAAATAATATCTTATTATTACTTGTTTAATCGATATTTACTTAAATGACAATACATTAATCATACTTATGTAGTTATTAATATATTTTGTCATTATAATTATTTTATTATTCTCATTATTCTCATTATTATTATTATTATTATTATTATATTCTTTTATTACTCAAAGTAATCATACATGTATAAAACCTTATACTTTAATCACATATAATATCATGCTATTATCACATACAATAATTGTTGTGAGGACACAAGATTTAAAAAATTGGGGTGGATGTTATAATACATACACCACTCATTATTCAGTAGTATATATGTTAGTATCTATTAGTCATCAAATTAAAAATATCATTCATGTTAATACTTTAAGCTATTCCAAGAAATATGTCTAAAAATACATTGATATAAATCTACTGTAATAATTATAAGAAATTCTTTAGTTGTGACAAATTATCTATTTTAAGTAAAATAATATGTAATAAATAACACAAATTGAGTAATAAACAGATAATAGTAAAAGGTCGTGACACTTCTTGCATAGATAGATGAATTAAATTTAATATAAAAGGGCATAAAAACTGTCAATCTCTCTCACTACCACTTCACCTTATGAACTTTTAACGAATGCAAGAAGTGGCTTGACAAAATACGATTTTACATAGAAAATTGAAGTATATTCATTTTTTCAACATTAGTCCTGAAATCATTAAGGTAAATTCATATTCAAAGTAAATATAATGAGTACATAAATTAAGTAGGAAACCAGAAAAAGTAAAGTGATCTCTAGAATAAAATATTGTCTAAATAAATAAAGAGAATCAATAACGTTTGTACGAAGTTAGCCAGCCTAGTCTAATCTTTGAGTGGGTTAACTGTGTAGTCAATACTAATAAAGACTCTCTTGCGAAGATAGAGAACCCACTTGTGGTTCCTATACTACTCGAGGTTTTTATTGACTCGACTCACAGTCAGCACAAGCCTAGATAACTACTGGTACGAGTGGCGTTGTTGATGATCTATGTGTGATAATTAATCACAATAATTTCTATTTAAAATTATTATTATATTAATACATTTTCAAACATCACTTTGTTTTTCTATATTTTACATCTTCTCATATACCCTCGTACTCATATCCCGAGAGAAAAATTATATTGTATCATTTTCATTATTCAATAAATATTATAGTAACTCAATTATTCTCATGCTCATATAATACCAACAAATATAAATAATTTTAATAAATTATCCTTTTAATTACTAAATAAAAATCTTCTTAATAATTTTCTCCTTTTATTTTGAGTTACTATAGTGAAAATGGCTACCAAATGCTATTTTTGTATAAAAATTCTCAATTTATTTTTTTACATTTTTTACTTTATGATGCTATAACTTATTGAAAAGTGTATGGATCAACACAATTTTTTTACGAGAAATAATATTTATATCTCTTTTTCATTCGACATACTTTATCTTAATTAGTATAGTAATAAGAACATAGCAGATTATGTAGCTCTAGTATAATCCACCAATTTTTTAAAATTAAACATAATCTAAAGTTTGCATTGAAGCGTTTTTTAATGATTTTAATCACTGTCGAATATCATTATACTTGATCCAATCATGCACGTCACCAATGTGCTGGGTTTTTTTAGTTATTTTTGAATAATTAAAAATTAATAACACATGAATAATTCAATTATGTTTTTATTATGTTTTTTAATTTGAAATATTAGTTGATAAAATTTTAAGGAAGTAAGAAAGTAATAGGATGTTTTTTTTTAATATTATAAAACATTAGAAATAATAAACTTCTATAATGAAAAAATCATATAATGTTGTATATTTTTACAGATTTGCGTGAAACACAGTTTAATAATTTCCTGTAACATATTTTATGATTTGTATAAAGATAATTTACAAAAGACTGAGGTTTGATTAAAGTTTGAACAAAATATGTAGTGGTCTAAAATAATTAATAATTAATAACAATATTAAAAAAAGGAAAAGTTATAATAGTTATAAAAATAATGAATAAAATTATGCTGTGTGTAACATTAATTAACAAAAATAATAATCTAGAATGAATGAATTTTAAAAATGATTTAAAAAAAAGAATCTAAATATCTTTTTTGGGAATAATAAATTATTTAGATTAAAAAGTATATGTATAATATGATATTTTAATTGATAGTTGTTTGTAAATTACAAAGTAAGGAAGAACAATAAAGAAAAAATATATTATGTATTATACTACCTAATAAAAAAATCCAAAATTTCTGCACAATAAGGTAACACCTTCATCAATTTTTCTGGTAAATTGAGGGTTAATAGGTTTATCATTTCTTTCTAGTAATTTCAATTCAGTAATATAGTTTTCTAAGAAAGGTTCAACTTTTGTTTCAAAAATATTTTCTAGTTTAAGATGTGCGTATTTTGTAGCAAAATTATAAATTTCGTGAAGTGTTCTATTTATAAATTCANTTTTGTAGCAAAATTATAAATTTCGTGAAGTGTTCTATTTATAAATTCATAATTTAGAGTGTTGTCTGAATTATGAAAGTTTTTAATAGTAGTCAATTCGTTAGTTAATAATAATGTTCTTTTGAGAACATTAAATACTAAGTTCTCATCAGTACATTCAAAATAATTTAATGCATTAGTCATACAAGACATTAGTGGTTTAAACATAGAAAACATTTCGATTAATTTTTTCAAATTCGTCCATTTAGATTCCTCATTTGAGTATTGCATACATTCTAATGACATATCTCTATAGTAATCACGTAAAGGATTTAGCATATCTGAATAGATTTTACTTAATACCGAGGAAGCACTTAGCTTTGATATTTCAAATTCGGTTTTATTGACATTATTGACAGAAGAATAGGTATAGACATATACATCGATTGATACTATTTCTTCTTTTACGTTTATAATTTGTAAACCAACTATATTTTTCCATCCTCTAGAATTAACAATTCTATTAAATTCAGCAACTTCGTTAGGATTTGCCATTGGTTCTGGTTCTGGTTCTGGTTCTGGTTCTGGCACTGGCTCTGGTTCTTGCATTACTCTATGCCGACCAAATCTGCTACTAGTAAGACATATTAACATAAAAAAGAAAATAAATCGTGTGNATTTATTTTACGCCGACTAAATATGCTACTAGTAAGACATATTAACATAAAAAAGAAAATTAAGCGTGTGAGCAACATCATAAAAATCGTAATTAAAAAAAAAAATAACTTACTCCTAGAAGCCTTATATCATTATTCCTTTTAATTTATATGTATAGAGTATTTACATTTATTAATAGTATATGTAAAATTATTATTTATGTATATTTGTTTTATTATTATTTAGTCGTATTTATTTAGTTAATAGNTTTATTTAGTCAATTGAAGTATTTTTGTGTTAGATGTTCATATATCATTATACAGCATAAAAATAAAATTGTACTTGTCAAACAACATTTTTTAAACTTCTAATCCCAATTCAAAACTAAAAGTTTATTTACAAATGTGGTATTATCGTTTGATTTTTGGCACTACAGAACACGCGCTCGCAACAGTTTAGGTTCAATAATGATACGGTAAATCATTACTAAACATTCTATAATGCACCGATTTATTGTACTTTTTTCTAATTCAGACAATATTGTTGATGTCTAATTATTGTATTATCGTCACCTTTATCGTATGTCAAAATTAGCTGATAAATATAATATAGATCTAATTGTAAATAGTATATGAATTTAAAAATAATTTAAAAATAATGTAATTTAAGGTAATTTAAATGTTTAGATTATTATTGTATGCTGTTGTATATTTCTGCCGTGCTAAGCAAAAACAGGATAACTCCAAAATTAAAATTTTTTTGTTTCAATAGGTAAATTTAGTGGTTTTACACCGATTTTTGATGTAAAAATAGCATATTTCCTATTAAAAACCATCTAAAATTGAAATATAAAATAAGAAAATATACGGTAAGTTCAATATATTTGATGTTTTGTAAGCGAAAACACGGTAAATTCAAATACTAAGCAAAAACATGGTATATCACATAAAAAATGATGAATTTACCGTCTTTTGGCTTATGTTTATACATTGGGGAAAAAGGGTATCTTGATTTATTGTTAAAAATGTTTTTTTGTGTTCCTGAAAAATCATGTTGACTGAAGTTATCCTGTTTTCGCTTACCACGGCAGATTTGTATATTGTATACTTTAATATTTAGTTTTTGATTGGATTAAGGTCCATATGAAATATAAAAAAAAAGACATACGCAAATTGTCCAATAATACTGACCTACAAAAAAATAGTAGCTCTNCTGACCTACAAAAAAATGGTAGCTATTTTTAATTTTTACATAAAATCCATAATAGAAATTTTATTAACTTTTAATTATATCTGTAATTTAAAAAATCCATATTAAAATTAAAAATTAAATATCCTCATAACCATTTGTCCTATCCTAAAGTCTCTGGTGTCAATTTGAACTGTTTTTAATTCTATCTAAAAAAAAAAAAGAAATAATTAAAATTTATTATAAATATCATGATTGCGATTAGAAATTATTAATTTTGCTGATGTAATTTTAAAATTAGAATCAAATAATCAGACAGGCTTTAGTAAATTGAAAAAGCTTTATCTTAGAATACTTGATTTAAAACATTTCTCTGACTATTTTCTTTTCTTTATAGAATCCTTATAATTATCCTCAATAACCTTAGTTCATGTTCGTCATAGGTCTGGCACTCTTCAAACCGCACCCGTATTGTCAGATTCCGGATCGCAAATTAGTGCCATGACGACGGCATTCGCGGATCGCCTCGGCCTTCCTCGCTCTCAATGGACTCAGTCCATTACGGGTGTTTCTGGGATTTAGATTCCCAACACCCGAGTTGTTATGACGTGTCAGATGCAGCCACGTTATTCCAGCGAACCCCATATTGACGGTCAAAGCATGGCAATGTATTAAAAAGGGATTCGAAATAACGCGCGCTTCATTGGGAGATTATAATCAACTTGGTCTTAAATCAAACCTCTTATTAAATTTATAATTAAATAATGTTTTTATATTTAAAAAAAACATAGAGTTATATGACATTAGATCATAACATGTTATGATTATAATACATGATACCAACTTTTCAGATGTGTCTGATGTTGATGTCTTCTCATATTATCCTTTCTGAAAAAATGTTTGCTGTAAACTGTTTAATTTGTGTTTATGAACAGACTGCTCATGACGTTCCAGATCTTTCAGAAAACTGAAAGTCTTACCGCAAACACAGAATAAGTGATTCATATTTGATGAGTTGACGATTGAAAATGAAAAGGCTTCAAGGTAATGATTTAACAGACAAACGAAAATTAAGTCCGGGGAAGAATGATTTTTTGGTTTTATTAAGTATACTTTAGCAAACCTCAGCAATTTCATACCACAGTATCTCCTACCCCTGAAGCTGATCATTTTTGTAAGACAATTTCGTGTTATGACCATTCTTTGACGTCCATTGGAATTTAAAATTATTTTACGTGACTTTTGTTAAAACCTCAAGGACAAACGAAAAAAAGCTAATGCTAGACTTTATATCTTCCGCCCTCTACTTAAGTCTAAACTTCAACTAAACACAAAAATGTTGATTTACAAAACTATTATAAGACTATTATAATATAACCTATTATTTCTGACTTCGGCACCACTGGTATCAGTAAAGATTATTTAATGAATTCTACTTTCATTTAAATTACTAAATAACAATTTTATACTACATTTAATTGCTATAATAAATATTTATTTTTATATTATACTTTTAAATTTAAGAACTACTAATCAAGATATAAATAAGGAAATAGGAGATCATGTTTCTTTTGGAATAATTCACCATTTTTTAAAATTAAACACCATTTACATATTTACATCGAAGCAACCTTAGTATATTTTTTAAATCCAAGAAAATCATTTTGCCTCAATCGTCAACTTTTCGCACTGCCCTTTATTTTAACACGCTTATATTAGTTTCACTTGTATGTTGTGGGTTGTGTGTTTGTTTGTAAATCTCCACCAGCCACGTGTTATTATACTTCCGTACCCCGTCGTCTATGGACTTAAGACTAGACGTCGTTCACCCCACCCTGATCACCACTCGCCGTAACAATATTTTCCTATAAAATTTTATTTTTGGTTTTCGTACCCGTGACTGACCAATACCGCCCTCGTCTAATGCGCCTTACGTATATATATTTATATATTCCTACCGCCGCTGAAACCATTTATACCTTAGGTATAACGTTCCCCCCCCACAAAACAAGGCTATACCTAGTGCATGATACGTTTACGTACTTAAGTCGCTTTACTTGTATATATATATATTCTAATTACTATTGAATTTAAAACTAAAATTTACATATTAACATGCTTTATTCTAATTAAGAGATATAAGTATTCATTCCGATTACGAGGGATGATTTCCGTATCGTCATTTTTCGTCACTACGTCCACGTTCAGGGAGTGAGTAATTTGCGCGCCTGCTGCTTTCCTTGGATGTGGTAGCCGTTTATCAATCTCCTTCCCCGGGATTGAACCCAGATTTCCCGTTACCCGTAACAACCAAGATATTGATAGTAACTACTATCATAACATGAAACTAAAAAGTGAAAAATAAATATAGTTTAAAAAAACTAAAAAAACACGCTTTTAAAGCACATTTAACTAAAAATTATTTTTAACTTTTTAGTTCGATGTGCTTTAAAAGCGTGTTATTTTTAGTTTTTTTAAACTATATTTTTTTAAGACTCTAGGCGACGGTCAGTGGTATTGTCATTTTCGTTGCGTCGTCATTACTGTTTTATATTAAATTGTTGTTTTTAACTTTTTACTAAATTAAATTGTTGTAATAACTAATCGTTTGGACGTTCTCGGTCGAGATTACATAACAATCGAATATCGTGTTTTTATATTGGCAAAACGTATCGAAACAGTAGAACGAACATGACAACAACTTTTGGACCAGTATTTCAGAAGTTATTGAAATTTTTATTCCTTGTCAATTGTACATTGATTGCATTAAGAAATTAAATAATAATTATTCCAAAAAATATTACAAATAAAAAATCTTTTTATTGTTTATTGTTTATTGTATAATCTTCATATTGTTTAATTTGGTTTTTAAAATATTANCGGTTCTGGAGACGACGGCGCGCCCCCCTAAAAATCGGTAAAAGGAGATAGCATATTGGAGCTGCGGTGGCCCTTATTTTAGTCGAACCATTCAAACCGATAAGCAGTCGGCAAACGCTAAAAAGGCCGAATGGGAAAGAAAACCGCACCGGGCAAATTACTTATTTTAGTTCTAAGTAGTAATAAGTTCTACCCAAATTTGAATAAGACGTACAATTTCAAATACATTTTGTTAGCCAACGGGCTCCTATAATAACGGTTGGCCCGTATGACTGATATGGTAATAATCAACACAGTTAAAAGAACTGAATTAAACCAATGTATACCCAAATATAATAAAAGAGATTGATATTCGTACAATTCCTATTTGCATATATTATAAAAATAAAAATATGGTATTTTGTTCCGTTATATTATAAATAGAACTNTTTAATTATTTATTTATGCTAAACATCCATGTAAAACTATTTCTATAGTGATTATAAAAGTTTTATTATAATTTAATCTTATTATACTAATCTTATATAATAAATGGTGGAAGAATTACTTAAAGAGTTAAAGAGTTAATAAAAAATTTTTTATTTTGACTGACCAATACCACCCGCATGTAATGCGCCTTACGTATATATATTTATATTTATATTTTTTTCTCTGGATAAATTGATATTAGATACTATAGTCAATTTTGCATAAAATTATGTAAAAGTTTTATTTAATTTTAAACATTTTATTTTAACAAATTTGAATCTGCATTAGTTTTGTGAATAAAAGAATAATATTCTTGTTTTTGTATTACTTTAATATTTGTTATATACAACTGATTACATTTTGTATTATTTATATAAATTTCGCATCTGACCGTTTTTCATGAAAAGCTAAAGTTTAATATACATTAATAATGCTGCAATAAATCATTTATATCAATAGAAAAATATATTTTATACTGCATATTTTCAGCTTGTAAAATAAAAATTTATATATTACCTCTGTTGTTCAAGACCATCCCTATGACAGCGTCGGTGATGTCACATCTCTTAATGAACATTATTTTATAACATGACACGGCCCGCGTGTCATGTTATATATTATTATCAGGGCCGAATTTAGACTTTTGGATGCCCGGGGCAAATTTTTTTTTTGAGGCCCTTAACAGTAAAATAAATAAATACTCATTANCTCTGGGAATTGTAAAGTTTCATTTCATTATTATTTTTACAATCGAAGTAGTTAAGGAAAAAAGTTTTAAAATTCCGTTTCCTTCTTTTCCCTGTTCACATAATAGTGAAGCTCTATGTGATTTTCTTAATCTTCTCTTTGATTATCCTGCCCTAATTAACAGCAGAAATAAACTATTTAGCCTCTTAGCCTCCCACAATATTAATCCCATTTCCGTAGCTAATACTCTTAATTCCCGTTCTTCCATTATAATTATTTCCATTATATCTTTTTTGAGGAGTTTCGTCTTTGTTATTTAATCTTTAATTATTTTATTATTTTTTAGTTATTCATTTACCTATTTTTTTTCTCTCTTCATTTATTTCAATTAAAAATTTTAATTTAATAATTTTTCACTTTGACATTAAAGGCTCTGTTAACAATGATTTTAAATAATGTTTAATTTATTATAATTTTGAGTATACTAACAATTATTACAACAGACATAAAAAAAAAAAAAAAAAAAAAAAAAAA
>NW_026099572.1:44119448-44121165 GCF_025091365.1 Daktulosphaira vitifoliae | reverse complement strand
CAGCTGTAAGAATTTTTTTAGTGTATCCTGACCGTCAAATTTTTCCAAAAATTCATTTATAAATTCCGGTCAAGTTGGATATAATGTCCCACCAACCACAAGCTTTTCTTATTGACTTTTCTGACATTAAATTAACCCATATATACGACGTTATGCAGGCCTCCATGAGTACTTTAATAGCGTCACTTAATAATCTTTGCGGGTCCTCAACTCTAGTGACTTTATACTCAGGTAAGTATTTTTGGACCAAATCACTGTTTAATTAAGCCGCAACAAATGATTTTACCGCGGTTGTATTATTCGCTGTGTGGTTAAAATTAGTATTTTGACTATCGAAATAACTATTCGGTTGACTACCTAAACACCCGTTATTATTATTATTATATATTCCATCAGTGGTAAATTACGGTTTAGTATAATAAAAATTATTCGGTTCATGTAAGGCAGTTCCGTTCTTAAAATAAACACAATATTTTACTTAATATAATTAATTTTATTTTCTCAAGCCGTCTCCATATTACCATTGTTATACGGTTGATGAACACGGTTTGATTTAACAAAGTTATATTTTTTGAGAAAAAAAACTATCATCGTTAGAATCTCCGATATTTGATTTTGCCATTCCGTCAATATTATGCGGTTTCAGGTTTTTTATTTGCGCCGCGTAGTTAAAAGTTGAACTATTTTGTGTCTGTAACGTAACTTGTTTTGCGGACAAGTCCGTTAAAATTTTTTCGAGTTTTTCTATTTGTCCAACTAACAAATTAAATGTTTGTAATCGGTTTTGAATAATATCAATGTCAATATCTTCTTTATATACGCGGTCGGATAACGTGTCGAATTTATTTCCCAAAAAGTCCATACGACTATTTTTTGTGTTGTCTAAACATTTTATTTGGCCTATTGATTTCACCGCCGCTCGATTAATTTTTGTTAGGAGTTTTCTCAGTTTCCGTATCCACGTTTTCTATTCTAAATTTACAATTTTGCGGGTTTACGTTCTCTATATCTCTAAAGTAACTTTCCAACGCTATTTTGTCGGCGGTAGTCCCCTGCGAATTTATGTTACGTTTCTGCAATNCGCTATTATTTTGTCGGCTTTAGTCCCCTGCGAATTTATGTTACGTTTCTTTATTTATTTCGTCGATCGTTAGTGTTATTAATTGTTTAATCATTTTAATATAAATAAATAAACTTTAATGGATAGACTAGTATTAACGAAAAAAAACATTTTCTAATATCCCAAACTTATTTATTTCCGTGTTAGCGGTCTAATAAATATAATTCGGTTATAGTAATAAAAAAATGTGTACTATTTTCGCGGTAATAATTAATTAAAATAATTGCCAAACTACTTTTTTCTTTCTTTGTTAAATAGTGAAAAAAGAAAAAAAAGTGTGTAGTTCGGTACTTTTTATTATTTCCGCGCTCAACGAATATTGACCAAATTATTTATTTCCGTTGGTACGGTTTAATAAAATGGGTTTTTTATGCTTTTGCGGTAATAAATAAGTTAAAAATGATCTAACTAGTTTTCTGTTAGTACTTTAACATATTTCCGCGGTATTATTCGGCTCCAAACTTATTTATTTCTGCAATGGCAGTTAATAGTGCCATAACTTTTTCAAAAATGAATATATCAATATAATTCTTTTTTATATAGATGCATAATATTATTACCTTTCATTTGGTATATTTTTTTCATAAATTTAACCCT
>NW_026099572.1:44119008-44119348 GCF_025091365.1 Daktulosphaira vitifoliae | reverse complement strand
TGTATGGATCAATATAATTTTTTTTTTATAGATGCATGATGTCTTTACCTATCATTTGGTATATTTTTTTTATAAATCTGAATTTTTACCTACCTACAGGGGGGGATTCAAAATGACAACTTTTCACAAAAAATTGACTTTTTCAACTTAAATTTTGAAAGTGTTCCGGAAAGTCTGACACTTTTATATATATCTTAAATTAAAGCTAATGTAATATACTTTATCATGGAAAAAAAAAATTTCGGACTTTATTTTATCTTCATGGTGAAAACAGACATTAAACTTAATAAAAAAAATACGATTTTTGTAAAAAAATTCTTTTTTATATTTTTAACTTTAT
>NW_026099572.1:44111891-44118806 GCF_025091365.1 Daktulosphaira vitifoliae | reverse complement strand
TCCACCAATTTTTTAAAATTAAACACTATCTAAAGATTTGCATCGAAGCGTTTTTTTTTGATAGTGATTTTAATCACTGTCAGATATCATTATACTTGATCCATCTATACCACGTCACCACTGTGCCGCGACCCCCCTGTGCTGGGTTTTTATTTCATATTATGAAATAAATAAGTAAACTTAAATTACTACATTTTTGGTTGGTTTATCTCATTCTACGTTCTGTATGATCTTTTTTATTTAAAATTTTTTTTTGTATATATGTATAATATTCACAAGTATTTCAATTTATCATTATATATTTTTATTTACCATTACAACCGATTACAGTAGAGTATATAGATTACATATTAAATTTTTAAGAATCCAAAAAGCAGCATAAAGAACATCTAAATATAGTACTAAAAACACTTACTCAACATAGTATTAAAATCAACCTAGAGAAATGCAGCTTTGGACAAGAATCAATAACCTTTTTAGGACATCAAATTTCAAAAGACGGAACCATACCTGATCTAGATAAAGTTAAAAGTATAAGAGAATTGCCTATACCCAATCAAATAAAGAACCTACGACGATTCCTCGGTATAATAAATTTTTATAGACGTTTTATACCACAGCTCACACATCACCAACTACATCTGAATGAGCTGATTCCTGATAACAATAAAAACGATATGCATATCATAATTTGGACATCAGAAGCAAAAGAAGCATTTTACGCATGTATAGAATTATAGGAAAAATCAACATATTTAGCACACCCACATGAATCAGCCAAACTAACGCTTACTACAGATGCCAGTAATAGAGCAATCGGTAGAGTTGTATACCAAATAATTAATAATCAAACGCTTCCACTAGGCTTTCACAGACGTAAACTAACCACTGCTGAACAGCGATACTCGACCTATGATAGAGAACTTCTAGCTATATACGATAGTTGTAGACATTTCATTCACTTATTAGAAGGCAAAGATTTTACAATTTATACAGACCACAAACAAATAAGCAACATAAAATACATATAGCGCGAATGTTTTCGATCGCGCCCATAAAAGATTATTCTAGAATACTCAACTATAAAACGGCGCGACATCAGTCAATCAATCAATCAGTCTCATAAGTTAGTTCGCCACAAGTAGACAGTTAGTACACATTTTGCGTGCATATATTCTAAAAGTGTTTAAATAACAAACCGTCTATCATTTTTCTCTTTTTTACGTTAATCGGTGTTTTTATTTATTGTTTAATCATTACGTAAAACACCAAAATATTCATTGAATATTTTGATTGAATGTTGTTTATTATTATTCATTTTTAATTTTTTTCCATCTAAAAAAAGTTATTTCGACTGGCGGGGTTCGATTTTCCTACCCTAACCGTATATAACTGTTTTTTATACAATGCTGCCACCGTGCATTACAAGTATAAGTAGATAAAAAAGACTATTTAAACTAGTTTAATAATTCAAAGCAGCTTTTTTTCTTAACTTCGAGGAGGCAAAATAATCAAAATTTAAATTTATATATAATGTAAATTAGATTCATGCAACTTTATACAAATTGGTGGACTCATTACTACGTTAAACCCTTGTATAGTATTTTAAAATAAACAAAAAAAAAAAAATTTTAACTCAAAAATAGCATGTTTTTTNTATTTTAAAATAAACAAAAAAAAAAAAATTTTAACTCAAAAATGGCATGTTTTTTTAACTACGGCAGCCATTTGCACGTAGAGCATAAGTCGTCGGAACAAATTTTTTTTTCAATTTATAGTACATAACATAAGCTTTAATTATATTTATATTTAAAAGACGCTGTATTTCTGGAACATTTTCAAAAGTTAAGTTGAAAGAGTTGACTTTTGTAAAAAAAATTGCTCTTTTAAATTCCCTTCTGTGGGTAGGTAAAGGGTCAGAATTAAAAAAAAAAAGATATCAAATAAAAGGCAAATACCTTAGATTTCTATATAAAAAAATTATTTTAATTTTATAATTTTTGAAAAAATGATGCCAGTTTTAAGACAAAAAAAAATGTAAAAATTTACTGATTTTAAAAATTGTAATTTTTTTTTGGAGATCTGCCCTATTTATAGGGAAAAAGGAAATTTTTTTAATTTTTAAGGGCAATTTCTTCAAGTAGATATAATTTGTGATCTTTTGACTTATTGTTGGAAGAAATCGGTCTGGTGAGAGATTAGAAAAAGTGGCAACATACACACACACAAAAAAACACATCATATTAAATTTAATAACTTATCAGCTTTGTATCAAAGCTAAAAAATGTTTTTGAAAAAAAAGTGGAGTTAACAATGAAGCTTGGCTTCTGGATGTCTCTTTTAACATATTCAAATGGGTAATTTTTTTTTATTTTAAAATATTATTTTAAATTCTTAGTTAAAGACTACTTGATAGTACTTATTAATAAATAACGTGTTCCTTTATAGTTATAATGTTTTATCTCAATTCAAAGGATATATTAATGTTTTATTTTTATTACAGTTAAATAATATACAGATAAAATAACTTGTCTTTATATTATAGATAACTTTTTCTGATATCAATTTATGTTCGATGCAAATTTGAAAAGATATTAATTCTACTATGAAGTATTTTTTAGTTTTAATTTCATTTTTGAAAGTTTAGAAATTATTATAAAACATTTCATAATACATTCACATATCCACTTTAATCATTAAATTACCAGTAACTTATAAAATACTTTTTTTGTTTGTTTTTATTATCCACTTATTTATACTATTTTATATGAAAAAGGAAAGGCTACATATAATGTTTATATATTTAAAAGAAATAAATACAGTTTTAACCAATATTTTTAGAAATTACGCAAGAGGCCATTGTGGGTATCCGAATCAAAAAATATTCCATTAGTTACTGAAAATCAGTCTACAGCCGATGTAGGAGATTCTGATTCCGCACGATTTAACATTTTTCTAAAGCATGACTCATTAAGACTTTTAGATGCTCATCTTATTTTTGAACCTTTGTTATCTAGCTTAGGTGTTATGCCTCAACAAATGGTCAACTCAAATACAAGTAAATAATTTTTAATTTTCAAATTATATATATTTTTATTCTTTTATCAATTTTATAATTAAGGCAATAATAGTATGGCAGCTCTTAATTCTTGGGGCTCCAATTTATCACTTGTTGGTAGTCTAGAAACTATGCGAATAGATATTGTTGTGAGTGAATATGGTAAAATCTCTGAAACTGAAAAAAAATCAAAGACATTCAAACAAAAATCCAAACAAGGTGAAATAAATTAAATATTTTTTGGATCAAATATTTATAAAATAATTTTTTACTCATTTTTAAGAAACTCCGTGGTTAGATTTATTGCCTGAAGTGCCAGCTTTTATTTGTGATCGTGTCAGTATTGAATGTGATGTTCGGCGTTCAGCAGATATGACAGTCGTTGATGATATTTGCAGACAAAAACGTAATATGTTGTATTTATCCAGAGGTCAACTAAAAAAACATTCAAACACATCACTTAATATCTGTGTTTCTATTAGATACATATCTCAACAAGTAAGTTAAACAATGCTACTCTACATAAGAGTGTTTAATTCAGACTTTTTCAATTATCACATTTTCTGGTGAATTTTTTAGCTAGAATTTAGAGTTTAAAAACTTAAATGAATGAGTTTTTTTAACCTCTTTAGATACACCTCTGATAATTAAGTATAAAATAAAATCTTCAGAAAAATATTATTGAATTAATAAAAACAATATTTAAATTGAACTATATTTTTATATTTTTATCATTAAATGCAATAAACTTTATTATTATTAATATAAAAAGAAAAACTGATGTCTTTTTTACTAGGTTAATATGCCCTTGTTACGACTTTTGAATCAAATTACTAATATGTATCAAAATGTGAAAGATACACAATCAGAACTTCGTGAACAACAACCACCTATGTATGTTTCACGTTCAAGTGCCAAGCGTACCACATCACATTTTGGTAATATTTATGAAAATCTATATTGTTATTAGTTTTTATTTATATTTAGATTTAAAATTTTATCTTTTTCAAAGTTAACAATTCTTGCCCGTAATTATTGACCATTCCTCGGTACAATAGGTGTATAATAGTAAAATGTTTAAAATTTGAGATAAATGCTTATGATTTCTATTTTATTGTTTACATTTCTGGTTCTTGGATGTTAACAAATTTATCGGTGTCATATCAATATGAACTTTTTTTAAAAAGTATTAATTTTATTGATTATGTGCTTGTTAACTCACTAAATTTGTATTGTATGATTTTAAATTCAATTATCTGTAAAAAATGTTACAATTTAAGGTTTTTATACCTATTACAAATTTCAATTATTTAATAAAATATATTTTCTTAAGTATTGTTTAAATTTATAATACTTAAACTTTTTATCTTGATTTTTTAAATTAATTTTGTTTAGATCATTCAGAACCAGCACCTCTTTCAACGCCAACACTTGCTAAACGTATTATTCCACATTCAGCTAGTGATATTAAACCTGTTGTGTCACCTTCTCCATCAATACGTTCTAAACATCAAACTTTAGCACAAAAACTAAGATCAACTGGTAAAAGTGTTAAAGGTTACATAAATTTGAATGAAACTTCGGTAAAAAGTGAATGTGTTACTCCAAGTTTATCAGACTTTGATCGAATTCCGTCAATGAAGCCTATAGATGAAACTGACTCTAATATGGTTACATTGACACCTAGATGCTGGAAAACTGTTTATCACTTGTTAGAGTTATATGCAACTATGCCTGAAACAAAAACAGTGACACAGAAAATTTCTGGTTTTGATGTATCTGAAGGATACAAAGGTACACGAAAGTATGATTTACTATCTGATACTAAGTCATGTGATGATATTGATAAAGATTTATCATCTGGTACTCCAGCACTCCTTGTTTCACAAACTAATCCAAGTAATCATTAATTTAATATAAAAATTTTAATCATACGTTTATATATATATTTTTTCCTAGAACTTTCTAAAGAAGAACGTACACGACTAATTGTGTTTGTAGTTGTTCGTATTCATCGTACTAGGTTGTTAGCCACTTTGAGTGGTTTGAAATTAGAAGCAGAAATTACGAATTTACATACAAGTTCAACAATTCGTAAGAAGACACGTCCTCCAAGCTTAGAGTGCTCGCTTACTGGTCATATAGGTCGTACTATGATAGTACTTCTGGAAGGTGTCGCTCCTAATCAGCAAACAGTTGTTAAAGTTACTGTAGGAAAATCACAAACTTTATACTCAAGCATGAGTCGTCAAACAAAAGATCAAAACTCAGGTTTGTTAACAATTGGTGTTGTTAATATTGATATTCCACAACATCCAGTTGCTCTTCATGGTATGATGACTAGAGGTAGCAAACAACTCTCATCTACACTTCAGGTAATTATAGCAAATTTCAAAAATAATATTATTAATAAATTATAATAAAAATTCAGGAACTACGAGTTGCTCGTGCTTCTAGTCGAATGGGGCGTGCGCCAACTATTGATGAAGGTGATATGCAAAGTGTTGCAGGCCCTTTAAACACTAATTTTCAACAAAGCCCTTTGGTTCAAAAAGTATTAAAAGAAGAGCTTGAAAAATCACTTATTCCTGAACCTAACTTGCTACTTCAACCTCTTGTTATGCACTTTACAGCAGTTATTCAAGTAATTTTATATATTTAAAATGTTATACTAAACCACTTAACTTTGTATTCTTGTAGTGTTTAACTATTACTGTAGCTTTATTGCCATCTTTAAGAGCAGAGTACAAAATGGATCAAGTTACTAGTACTGGGTATACAGGAAATAAAGCAAAATTCATTGTTGATTTACCTCAACATACATTGTCATTCTCTACCAAACTTCAAGTACTTAATTAATTTATAACTTATAATTATTATTAAAATATTTTTTAAATGTTAAAGTTTTCACTTAATTATTATAAACAATGTATTAGGCAATAAATTTTAACAAAAAAAAAAAACATATTCAATAAGTATAGTGATACTAATAAATAAATTATTCAAATAAATTTTTTTTAATAGCTTAAGTATTTAACATATTTTATTTAGTTATGTCTAATTATTTGAAATTTATTGAAATACTTTAAATTATTAATTAATTATGCATATTCTTCAGCGTTAAACTATTTTATAGCACTGATGTCCTAGACAAATAATTATAATTAAAACATATTAAGACCTCAGCCATCAAAAATTATAATTTAGTAAACAATTTCCCTTTACATAGTAAATAATAATTAATCAAAATCTTAGGCTCAAATTTAAATTTAAGTCAAAATAAATTTAAATAAAAAAAAAATAATATTAACATTAGTATAAATAATTGACATCCAATGATATTCAAATACTAGATTAGTAGTAAAAAGAAAAACATTCATATATTAGTCTAATACTGGTGTAATTAAATGGGAATATAGATATCATATATACCCCATAACAAAAATAATTACATGCGGAAGATAACTTTTCTTATATATATTTCTCAGAACAAATATCTATTTAAGCCACTATAGTCAAAAATTTTAAATGAGTTGATATATTGTTGTGTGATATAGGTAACTGAAGCTAATTTGCCTTCTGAAGCCTGTTTGGAGTTACCAAAAGTACATGTTTCAGCTGAGTATATACTTGATGGTGGTTTGAAAACAGGAGAGAATCAATTTTCAGGAACTGGTAAAGGTTCAATTTTTTATAAATTAACTTCTAAATAAGTAACAATATATTCCTTTCTGTTATGTATCTATCAAATTTGCATAAGTAATATACCATAATATTCTTTTTATGGAAATAAATTATTTGGAAAATTAATGTATATTCTTTGTTTTGGCCCCTGGGATGTTTTTAACTGATTTGAA
>NW_026099572.1:44103544-44111380 GCF_025091365.1 Daktulosphaira vitifoliae | reverse complement strand
AATTGATATCTTTTCAAAAATAAAATATTTAAAATAAAACTAATTTTGAAACTATATCTTATCTTGACTCGTATATTATTTTATTAAAACAATAAAAATATAAGCCTCCAAACAATCTAATTATCTTGAGATCCTCCTGGTGCAATATATCATTTGTTGCCCCGTAAATCTGACATTATGTATATATCAGGTGCGTATTTAGAATTGTTTTCAGGAGGTAGACTGAAGACATTTTATTCAAAATCCTTCTAAAAGAACTATTTTACTCACACCTTTTTAAACCTCTGCATATATACACTTTTTCCATATATGTGCCACATTATTAGTGTTAAGTTATTAAATAAGCTCAATTAGTAAATACTTGTTATATTTTTTAGATGGGGCAGTATTACGACAAGGGAACTATCTAAGTGCCATTGCTGAAATTGGTATATTTGAACAATCATTGACAACCGATTTGTTAAATCATTTAGTTTTTGTCCAAAAAGTATTTATGAAAGTGAGTAATTAATGTTAATCATTTTTATAATTTTATAAAACACAATATTTTAACTATAAAGGAAGTTAATGAAGTAGTTCAAAAAGTATATGGGGGTGAAAAACCTGTTCCTATATGGCTAGAAGATAGTGATGCTGATCGATCTACACCAGTAAAACGAATATTATTTTCACTAACAGTAAAAATGAAGGTAAAATAACATATGGTTAAATAATAACAGTGAAATAAATAAATTAATTTTCTAAATAATAATTTAGCGCATTGAACTAACTGCAACCACACCAACAAATTGTGCTGTTCGATTAGAAACTGGCTCAGCTGATTTTCAATTGTCTAATAGAATTCAAAATGTATCAGGTTCATCATATCAAACATCAGAACAAGTGAAAATTTTTGTTAAAGCACACATTGATGTAAATTTATCTCTTGGTCAAGTAATAAGAAATCCCCTCTTTGAAGAAGCTGATCCTGAATTCCAAAGTTTTGCCTTTTTTAAAACTAGAATTGGTGAGATTATATGAAAACATATTAAACTGTTTAAACTAATTTCTAAAATAATGTTTTATATAGAGCTCCGAAATGCTTTCCAAGGGGAAATGGTCGGCGAAGGAGAAGATAAAGAAGTTATACTGATTACATTAAGAAGACCTTTAATTTATATACAACCAATGGCAGTTGATAAAGCCATTTTAGTTTGGTTAAACTACAAAAATGCTTATGAATATTGGAATGAACAGAGAGCAAGTTTAAATAAAGAAGTATTAACTGCTACACAACCATCATCAGAAAAAATACCTTCTGACAAAATACCTGTTTCACCAAATTTAGGAACTATTTTCTTACAACTCACTGTTGAAGACATGGGTATTTGTGTGCCTTTAAATCCATTACCTCAGGTATTTAATTAATAATGCATTTCAAATATNCTTTACCTCAGGTATTTAGTTAATAATGCATTTCAAATGTTGTACTATTAAACTGTTTGAATTTTAGACAACATGGAGTTTAAACCGTTCAATTTTTATGGATTTTGAATCATGTTCAGCTGTAGTTATTACATTGGAATCTACTAGTATATCGGCTTGTAGCTCTGGAAAATTGGTTAGCAAAGGACGTTTTATTGGATTATGTTTAAGATTTGCTGATGATTTTGATTCATCTCTTGATGATTGGAAACCTGATATTACAAATGAACTTGTTTCTGCTGCTATGAATCTCTGTATTGTTTCAGAAGGAACATATGAAGTTTGTAGTCGCACTACTTCTCAAAAATTAGATTCTATTACAGGTATTAGACTGAAGAGTATTATGTATTATCAAAAATATTGCTTATTGACTAGAATAGTTGTCATTAGAATAATAACATAACAAAAAGGAACAAATAAAATTAATGATTTTATACAATTTAAATTCTAATTAATTTTATGCAATACTCTATAGTGCAAACTATTATGTCTAAATTTATAACCAACTTTTCTAGCTTAAATTTAAATATTTTTCATTAATTTTGGTACATAAATCAGAAAAATGACAAATTTTAAGTTGTATTATTCTTGCTGATAAATGATGTACTTTATTGACACACTTTATTTTTTCTTACCAAAGTATTAACATAACTATAGTACTTCATTTTAAAATTAAATTTTCACATTTAAAAAAAAAAAAATTATTTTTCCTTGAATCTATTACATATTTATATATATATATATATAGATTCTATATATATAATAGCATAACAAGTAATTATTGATTTTTAAATGTTTTTTTCAGAAAATGCCAAATGGTTCTTAAACGTCAAATGGCAAATGGAAGGTGTTGACATGCATTTAGATGTCAATATTGGAAAGCAACTTAGTGCTTTAGGACACACATTGACTGCTCTGACTGGAGTTCAAGATACTGATGATCCACTTTCAGATAGTGATCCTATATCCCAAGATAGTGATATTATTCGTCATAAAACAAGTATGGAAGGAGATATATTGGAGTCTTTGGCTATAGATCCTAACATGAATGCTAAAACTAAATCAAAAATAATTGAAAAAGAAATGTATGAACAAGCAAAAGCTATAAATGATTTGAGATCTTTGGGAGCATCTCAAAGTACTATTGAACATGAAGTTAAACGTTTACGTGAATTAGAAGCAATGGTTTTTAAAGGATTTAGAAGGTGAATTAACATGCTTCTTTTGTAATTTTTATAATTTATAAATATTATTATTTAATCTTATTATAATATTATTTTATTATAAAATACTAAATACTGAACAGCAATGGTATAATATTTATTGATAACTTTTAGAGATATGATTCAAAAATTAAGAAGACAAAGTGTAAAAGGAAAATCAAGTCTGAAAGGTAAATTTGGCCTCGGTAATAAAAGTTCTACCTACAGATCAAAATCATTTATAATATCTCCATCACAAGATTTATTAGACTTTAAAGAAGTAATTCCAAGGTAAAGTATTCAAATTTTTTTTGAGACTAAAGATTTTTCAACAATTTATTTTTAATTATAGTCCTGAAGAAGTGGTAAGTTTAAGCAGTGTAGAAAATTCACCGCAGACAGGACCACAACACTCAACTTCATTTAGAGTTCCTCTTCCTGGTCATGTTACTTTCAGCAATACTAAAGAAATATTTCGACAAAATTCATTACCAAGTGCAAGTTCTGAACAAAGTTTAGTAACTGAAGGAGATGATTGTTGGCCAAATACTAACTACAGTAGACATAGTGATACCAGGTAAATCATTATGGATATTAAATAATATCTTATATATTTTTTTTGATCATTTTTTTCAAAAAGGGATGATTATTTATTAAATCCATTGTATTCAACCAATGCAAATCAAAAATCTCAAGAACCTAACATTGATTTTGAACTGGATGTTAAAGTATTTATAAATAGTGGTAAATGTGTATTACATACTAAAGATTCTGTAAAAGAAGACGAAATTAAGATGTAAGAAAATAATTATTTTATTTTAAATGTTTAGTAAAAGATTTAAGAATAATATTTTTATTAGAATGTCAAGAATGAAAAAAGAACGCAGTTGTTCTGGTGGTGTTTTTGAATATACACCAGGTAGTCCTAATTTACCTAGACGTTCTTATAAAGACAAACTGGGAGCAAATAGCACATCTAGTTCACGATTAAGACACCATCAAACTGTTACAAATACATTATCCCAGTTATCAGAACTCACAATATTTCACATTCCTGGTTTAGATTTCAAAGTACATTACCAATCAAAAATGGTATCTGATGAAGGACAATCTTTAATGTATTCAATTGATTCAAGTGGAGTGATTAGTAGAAAAACAAGTACAAAAAAAGCTAGCCTCTATTGTTGGGCTACACTTCATAGTATACCTGAAGAAACAATAATATCTCCTCATATATTGGAGTTTTTAGAGCAGACATTAGCTCCAATTCCAGCTCAACAATTTGTTGATACAGGTATATTTACTATATACCTGAATATAGAATATATAATAATACTATATATACTGAAACTTAAATCATTTTTTGAAATCAATTAATTTATATTTCACTTAGGTCCTTTTGATACTATGTTTAATATTGACAATGATGATGACTTATTTGCACCCTACTTAACTACTGGACAATATGCTTATACCTCATTTCCTGTTGATGTTATTGTTTATCTTCATGTGCAAACCTCAACTTTCCGCTTTTCATGTTTACCAGTTTCAAGAGTTGAATGTATGCTAAAATTACCTTCTTTAGATATTGTTTTTTCTTCCAAAAGAACTGATTCATCAAATGAGTATGTACCAAAAAATATTTTTTTAATTGTCATCTAATTAACTTAACATTTCTTTTGAATATTTAGTAAACTCGAAGGAAATTGTGAAGAACCTAATAATTTACCAGTTGCTGTTGGTGGTTTAAGTATTACTGGAGTAATGGCTGATTTCTCTATGTATATTTTTCATCCATATGGAGGAAAAAAATCGAGTAAGTACTAAAAAAATAAAAGTTACTTTAAATTATTTGATATTACAGTAAATATTATTTTAAATAGCTGCCAATTTAAAGGAACCTCATGATAATTCTTGGTCACCACTTGCTGACAGTGAACGCAAAGATTCTTTGAGTGTCAATGTTGAGTTTGTTAAATTTCATTTGTCCAGAAGTAGAAAACTTAATTTTGAATCTTTGCCTGGATCTAAATCAACATCAGATCAGAGTCATGCTACTATTAGATTTTCTAGTAATTATTATATTTTTTAAACTTAAATGAAGACAGGTATTACATGTCTTTTAGCAATACTTTTGATTTGTTTTAATNGAAGACAGGTATAC
The DNA here is from genome assembly GCF_025091365.1 of Daktulosphaira vitifoliae. NCBI lineage: Eukaryota > Metazoa > Arthropoda > Insecta > Hemiptera > Phylloxeridae > Daktulosphaira > Daktulosphaira vitifoliae. The sequence continues at coordinate 44,106,550 of NW_026099572.1, read as the reverse complement.
ACGTCTTTTATCTTTTATTCTGTATATTAAATACAATATTCATTTATGTGATATTTCAGCTATTGTAGACATTGGATCAGCTTCATTCAAGTATGATATGAGACGTCTAACAGAAATTTTGGCATTTCCAAGAGCATGGTATAGACGTAGTATTGTGCGCAGATTATTCCTTGGTGACTTAACTAGAACTGTACCAAGTAATGCATTCAGTGATCACAAAAATATTTTAGATCCTGATGATTCGTAAGTAGTTAAATTATATTTGTATACATATTTTTAATACTTCGTGTTTTTATAGTTATGGAAGCCACCTTGTATTTGATTCTAAATCAAAAATTTATCGTGATAAACTTCATTTAAATATCAAAGGAGATAAACAAAGTACATATGATAAAAAAAGGTTTGATTCAAGTTATGATTCTAGCCCAGATCAAAAATCTAATAGTGGAGGAACTGCTGCGTGGGAAACTTTAGTACTATTTGCTGTTAATTTTAAGCGATTTANAGTACTATTCGCTGTTAATTTTAAGCGATTTAATGTTCATATGAATATGGGAAATGTTATGGGCAATGTTACGTAAGTATTTAGGTAGTATTAATATGACAATGAAACATTAACTATGAATTCTTATGCATTTAGTTATAAATATGTTGATTTTTTCTCCGTGATTATTATTATTATCACATTGGCATAAATTAATAATTGGTTTAAAAAATAAGGGTAGCAAAATATAGAATAAACAAAATACTTCAAAAATGCACTCTGAAAATGAAATTAACTCACTAATATACGGTCATCTAATGTCTTTTTTTAAATTCATGCTAATANATACGGTCACCTAATGTCTTTTTTTAAATTCATGCTTGCACATTACTACATTACTATATTCATATTAAAAAAAGCTGTAAAATTAAGATTCTGCTTAAAAATTTTTTTAATCAATTTTAAACCCAAATATATATATATATATATATAATTTTAAATTTAGTTGGCTTTCAAAACAATTTCATTCCGAAGGACGGCTATCTGTTGGTAGTACAGGTCATAAAAATTTACATATTGGTTTAGGACTTGGTAGCTCAGGACTTGATGCTAAAGGAGGTATTGTTGGTGGAACAATTGAACTTAATAAAATCAACACTTATGGTAAATTATGTTATAAATAAATTGAAAATTTTCAAAAAATTATAATAACTTATAAAATATAAAAATTATTTGTGTAGTATTAATTAAAGAAGATCCTGGATTAGAACCTCGCCATACAGTCGGATTAAAATTACTAGCATTTGAACTACGTTTAGATTACATGGGAACAGCTGTTCTTATGTCTCGTGTAAGCTTGCTTGAAGTCATATTAAAAGATGAATGGAAATTAATATCCAAGACCATGTCATCAGATGGCTTATATGAATCAAATAAAAGACCCGATATTGTTTTTATGCATGGTGATCTTGGATGGGATCAACTACAGCTAATGATATCTAAAAGCACATCTTCTGATATTATGAAAATGTATTACAAACTAGAAGAATTTTTCTCACAGCAATTTAAATCTAGTAAACGTGTTTTTTCGAGTTTACATGAACCTAGAGATTCTCTTAATAGTGAAAAAAATTTGAAGAAAAAATCAACTAGAAGAAGAATACTGGTGTCTACTTCAAGCCCAGAGAGTAATAGGATGTTTTCTTTTAAGTAGTAATAAAAGTTGTTAATATTTTTTTTATTTTTAGATTCAAATCTAGATGATTGTAAACACCATCATCGACATTGGCAACGAGCATTGGAAATTGTTTCTGGCTTAAAGCTATCTACATTTAAATATCCTTTACCCCAGTGGGGTACTGTTTTAGGTGGTAAAATGGATTTACATGGTGTTAATATATCTTTGGCTTGCTTTCATGGAATAAACTTTAAATCAAAATCATGGGCTCTATTCTCTCTCAAAGAACCTTGCATTTCTTTTGCCACTGAAGCTCATGAAGTATTTTCATTTAATGGTAAATATCTTTTTTTTTATTTCTATTAAATTTTACTTAGAATATTTAAAAAAACATGTTGCAATTTTAGGTTCTGGGGCTATAAATTGAGATGATTTAGATATCCATATTGTACAAAATTTAACATTTGGCCTTGGTATGGAAGGTACTTTACGACCTCAACATAGTATGGGGACAGTATGTAAGTTTAGCCGTAATGTTTTATTTCCTCCTCAATTCAAAACAATTCAAGAATGGTTTAACTATGCTTTTGGAATGAGTGAACTTGATGGTAGGTTAAATAAACTAGTAATTGATCAATTAAAAGAATAATTTTGACATTTTTCATGAATGTACTTTTTAAAATTATATCTAATAATTAAAGATCGGAATTATATTTTTTATATATTTTTTTGGGTATTCGCTGAAAAATAGAGGTTTGAAATATCAACAAATTGAGAAACATTTAAGTATATGGTAAATATTCTTTTCGCATATTTCAAAATAAAAGAATATTTTGCATAAAAAATAATATATTGATTATTTTGAAAGAATTTCAATGTTTTTTTGTTATTAATAATAATAAATAATTATACAGCAATAATTTTTTTTAAGAAAGTAAGGTCATTTCTAAAAAAAATTTAAAAAGTTTAATTATTATTTCAAGTTTATTTTATTTAATTCAAATGTATATTTTAATAAAAAATTGTTTACTTTGGAAAATAAAAGTAAAAATGAATTTAGTGAAAGTAAAAAGTAAAAAAAGTAAAAATGAATTATAAAATTTTGTTTATGCTTACAAAAGTATATTTTGAATTTAAGAGAATATATATTAATAAAAGAATATTTTTAACTTGTTTAGGGAATATAAGCTAAATATTTTGGCTATTTTAAAAGAATATTATTTTGGCTTTTATCAATACTTCATCATCTTAATTAAGATAAAATTTTTATTATCTTGTAAATTTTAAAATGCTAATGCAGTTCTTGTAGTGTTTTGTTAAAATGTGAATTGTATTAAATATATTC
>NW_026099572.1:44098881-44101152 GCF_025091365.1 Daktulosphaira vitifoliae | reverse complement strand
ACTTTTTCAACTTAAATTTTGAAAGTGTTCCGGAAAGTCTGACACTTTTCTGTATATATTAAATTAAAGCTAATGTAATCTACTTTATTATGTAAAAAAAAAATTTCGGACTTTATTTTGTCTTCACGACAATAATAGCATTTGGTATTGTGTGAAAATTCTCAATTTTATTTTTTACATTTTTAACTTTATAATGCTATAACTTATTGAAAAGTGTATTGATCAATATAATTTTTTTATGGGAAATTCTATTTTTTAATAATCCCTTTTTAATTCGACATACTTTATCTTAATCAGGATATTAATNAATCTCTTTTTTATTCGACATACTTTGTCTTAATCAGGATATTAATAAGGAACTAGCAGTTTATGAAGCTTTTGGAATAATCCACCAATTTTTTAAAATTAAACACTATCTAAAGATTTGCATCGAAGCGTTTTTTTTTGATAGTGATTTTAATCACTGTCATATCATTATACTTGATCCATCTATACCACGTCACCACTGTGCCGTGACCCCCCTGTGCTGGGTTTTTTTTGTACAATTTGGCCTTATTTTTAGTTTTTATAAGTCTGAATAAACTAAAAATTAAACATTTTAATGCATGAAAAGAAAGTTGATTATTCTCATCTTTCATAGCTTTAAATTTATACCCTCAGGGATATAATCAGGTAGTACTCCTAGTGTCTGGGTACTACAAGTAAAATTTGCAAAATTTGATCATTGTGTACAAAATAGTGAAACTAAAATTAAAAAAAATTTGGGGGTAAACCAAATTAATTCCTCTCTAGTTAAAATTATTTTATATAATAATAACTTTTTGTGTGCGTGGGAGAAAGACCTGCATAATGACAAATTAATTAATTATATTAATCTATTTTGAAGACTATAGGCTATCCTAAAATGTAAACATTTTATTAATATGAATTTTTTCAATATATAATTTTCATTAATTAATCATGTTATGATTTAATTATACAAAAATCTTTTAAAAAAGTTTGTATCCATAAAAATCATTGAAATTTTTTTATCTATGAAGGATCTATTTACATATCTCTTTTCGTATGACTGTTTCATTTATTTGAATTTAGAAAAGCTCTTTGTTTTTATATAGTTGTTTTAAATTTTTTGAAAAAAAGATTCTGGCAAATATTTTATCTACAGTTTTTCTGCTAAATAGTTTTTCCTTTAAAACTATTTGGTTACAAGTTTAGTTTTATCAATATTATTTGATTATTTGATACAATATAATTTTCTAATCGGGTTTAAATTTTTTTTAAAAATCGAGTATTTGTATAATTTTTCTTTTATCATCTTCAAGTATATTGTATTTTTTATAATTTAATGTAAATTTAAAAGTCAATTAATAACTTTTGTTTAAACTGTATAGTATAATTTCTCAAGTTTACAGTTCTCATTTATTATTTTAAACGAATTTTTCGTTAATTTAACAATATTATCTTCAATGCGAAGCTGAGAAGGAATTGGTTTTATTAAGATGTGTTTATTTTTTTTTTTTTGTGTCTGTTACTACTTTTTCTCAGCTCTTATCGAACCGATTTCTTTCAATGATACGTTAAAAGATCACAAATCGTATCTAGTCGAAGACATTACCCTCAAAAATTGAAAAAAATGGGGGAAATATCCAAAAAAATTACAAATTTAAAAATCGCTAATTTTTTCAACTTTTTTTACTTAAAAGTGCCATAACTTTTTCAAAAATGAACATATCTATATAATTCTTTTATATATAGATGCATGATATCATTACCTTTCATTTGGTATATTTTTTATTTATATTTAACCCTTTACCTGCCCACAGGGGGGATTTAAAATGACAACTGTTTCACTAAAAATTAATTTTTTCAACTTAACTTTTGAAAATGTTCCGGAAAGTTTGACACTTTTATATATATCTTAAATTAAAGCTAATGTGATATACTTTATCATAGAAAAAAAGAATTTCGGACTTTATTTTATCTTCACGGTGAAAATGGCTACCGAATGCTATTTTTGTGTGAAAATTTTCGATTTTGTATTTTACATTTTTAACTTTATAATGCTATAACTTATTGAAAAGTGTATGGATCAATATAATTTTTTCATGAGAAATAATATTTTTTAATAATCCCTCTTTCATTCGACATACTTTATCTTAATCAGGATCAGGATATTAATAAGCAACTAACAGATCATGTAGCTTTTGGAATAATCCACAATTTTTTTAAAATTAAACACTATCTAAAGATTTGCATCGAAGGGTTTTTTTT
>NW_026099572.1:44089524-44094855 GCF_025091365.1 Daktulosphaira vitifoliae | reverse complement strand
TTTTTTTTATAGTGATTTTAATCACTGTCAGATATCATTATACTTGATCCAACTATGCCACGTCACCACTGTGCCACGACCCCCCTGTATTGGTTTTTTTTTCTGATGTTAAAAAATAATGTTAGATTGAATAAAAATACAATTGTAAAAATTTATAAAATTGACTAGGTTGATTGTAACGGTGCCATTTGGTTCAGTAAAAATATTTAACAATTGTAACCGTAAAATCATTTGATAAATAAATATATTTATATATATATCTAACGGTGGATTATGCGCATAAATTGGGACTATAATAGTTTTTATTAATGACTAATATAAAAATTCTTTGTCATTGCTATACCCACAGTATGCACATAAAAAAAAAAAAGTTTTTACGACCATTGAGTAGGTTGAGATGAGTCTTTTTGAATTTACAAAACTACATCTGATCATTGAATTAAATACATTATGTTGAACGTTGATAAATTTTAAAATAAGAAATATAAAAAATGATAATAAAAATCTTTAGATAGTGTTTAATTTTAAAAAATTGGTGGACTATTCCAAAAGCTTCATAAACTGCTAGTTCCTTATTAATATCCTGATTAAGACAAAGTATGTCGAATGAAAAAGGGATTATTAAAAAATATTATTTCTCATAAAAAAATTGTGTTGATTCGTACACTTTTCAATAAGTTATAGCATTATAAAGTTAAAAATGTAAAAAATAAAATTGAGAATTTTCACACAATAATAGCATTTGGTAGCCATTTTCACCGTGAAGACAAAATAAAGTCCGAAATTTTTTTTCACATAATAAAGTAGATTACATTAGCTTTAATTTAATATATACAGAAAAGTGTCAGTCTTTCCGGAACACTTTCAAAATTTAAGTTGAAAAAGTGAATTTTTTGTGAAAAAGTTATCATTTTGAATCCTCCCCTGTAGACAGGTAAAAAGTCAGATTTATAAAAAAATTATACCAAATGATAGGTAAAGACATCATGCATCTACAAAAAAAAAGAATTATATTGATCCATAGATCTTTCAAAAAGTTATAGCATTATAAAGTTAAAAATGTAAAAAATAAAATCGAGAATTTTCACACAATAATAGCATTTATATAATCATTTTGAAAATCTGTGTACACCCTTTGTAAGGTATATAAAAATAAAATAAAATACAAAACCCAGAATTAAAACACAATATTAGTATATTTTTGAATACAGTGACTATTTTTACCGCAAAGACAAAATAAAGTCCGAAATTTTTTTTTTTGCATAATAAAGTACATTACATTAGTTTTAATTTAAGATCTATATAAAAGTGTCAGACTTTCTGGAACACTTTCAAAATTTAAGTTAAAAAAGTAAATTTTTTGTGAAAAATTTGTCATTTTGAGTTCCCCCCTGTAAGCAGGTAAAAAGTCAGATTAATAATATATATTAACTATATATTATATCTAAAATTTTACCGCATAAAACAAAAATTCATATATCGTTCTTGCAAAAAGGTATAAACACGATTTAAAATAAACATCAATGTTATTTAAATTATTTTCGAATAATTTTTCATTGTTTGGTTAATATGTTTAAAAATATATCCATAAAATTTGCAAACATTAGTATATTTTTTAAATCAAAGAAACTCATTTTGCCTCAATCGTCAACTTTTCGCATATATATATACAGGGTGTAAATCTGTCGAACCATAGTAATATAAGGGCGAGTATGCTGGTAACGTGTAAAATAGGACCTCGTTTTTTTTTTTTTATTTTCCAAAATTGGAGGAATTTTGGAATAACCCCCCCGAATTTCTCTAAAATTAAAAATAAATCATACCACAATATTCCCCGCAAAATTCTCATACAAATTGAGTGGTCACTCGATTTTTTGTAACTTTTGCGCCCTCCCCTGAACTTTGGGTTCAAAGTTGGAAAAAAATTTCACATTAGTGTGACCCATCAATTTGTATTGAAATTTCAATGGGAGTCCTGTGATGTAGTTTATTTTTAGTTTAATCGATTAAATAATAAGAAATACCGAAAAACCCACAAATAATGTGATATTTTTTTAATTTCATGAGTCTATTTCGTCTTTTATTATTTATTCAAACCGATTATAATTTTTATCATTGAAACTGTTATAAAATTATAAAATATTTTCTTTTTAGGTCCCGAAAATAAAACAATTATACTATCGAAATATTTTTAACTTTATTACAATAGGATAATTAGAAATAATTATTTTAATGTAATCGGCACACTACTCTTTTCCGAAATTAATCAATAATGAGAATATGGTACATCACTGAGCTTGTTAATGTTTATTTAAATGTTCGAAAAATACTGTTCACTATTGAATAGTCACTTATTAAGTTGCACATAATATTAGATAACCTTTAAAATATAGCTTCTTTTTTTGTGCAATAAAAATGCATAAATATTACATATTTGTAAGTTTTTTCGGTTTTTCTTGTTATTTAATCGTTTATATTAAAAATAAACTACATCACAGGACTCCCTGTAAAATTACGATACAAATTGATAGGTCACACTAATGTGAAATTTTTTTCCAACTTTGAACCAAAAGTTCAGGGGAGGGCGCAAAAGTTACAAAAAATCGAGTGACCACTCAATTTGTATGAGAATTTCGCGGGGAATATTGTGGTATGATTTATTTTTAATTTTAGAGAAATTCGGGGGGGTTATTCCAAAATTCCTCCAATTTTGGAAAATAAAAAAAAAAAAAACGAGGTTCTATTTTACACTTTACCAGCATACTCGCCCATACATTACTATGGTTCGAAAGATTTACACCCTGTATATAGTATATATATATATGTATACATATTATATACATATTGATTATTTAAATCTATCAATATAAACCTAAAAAATATATATGTATACGTGTATGTGTTAATAAATATATTATTAAAATAGAATACAGTGATGCGAGTATAATAAATGGATCAATATGTAAGCATGTGAATAATGTATTATGAATGTTTAATACTGAGAAATACAATATTATATTCAAAAATAATTCCGTCACTTTTTGCTCTAGTCCTTTTTTTGATATTTTTTTAATAAAATTATTATTTCACATTTGCCATTATTTTATGTTATAATCTAAAATAAATTATGAGTAAAGTAATATACAAATTTTATAGTGGAGTTTATTTTACTAAAAAAACAGTACTAAATTATGATAAAAGTTTAAAAAGATGTTTTAAAAAATAAATTTTTAAATAAAAAAAATTGTACCTATAATTTGGCTGTGTTTAATTATTTAATAATTATACGTTTAAAATACATGCAATTTTTGTTAATGTAGAACAATTCTTTTACTTTTTTCTTGATTAATTAATAATATATTTTGTAACCTAATTTTTCAAATAAATTTACAATTCTAATAATGTAAACAATATTGTTAACAAAATATTTTACTATACATCTTATTAGAGGCAAATAATTAAAAATATACTTTTAATGAAATCCAAAACTGTAAAAAGTTACATAAAATATTCGATAGACAAATAGTTATTAAAGATAGTAGAACATAATGACACTCTATATATCATCCTGAAAAAGTGTTGTATTATACGCATTCTTAATGAATAATGTTAAAGATGTTATTGTTATGTGCAACTCTTTAATATTAAAACGAGGATTGCCTGCTACTTGTGTTTTAGGATGTTTGTATTAGAAGGAATGGAAGAGAAAACGGGAAAGGGGAAATTTTCATAAACTACTGAATCAATGTTGAAAAACACAAATATGAGCGCACCCCAAACTCAAGTCTTACCAAACGAATGGTGATAAGGCTTGACTGAGGTATTGGTAGTAAAAGTAATCAAAAGTTATAAGCGGTATATTAATCGAACGATTAACGTGTTAATACGTGAGAGAAGTAATGACTTTTGTGTAAAGACTAGTTGAAAAAATATTTAAAAAATGACGGTTGTTCGCGTAAAAGGGACAAAGGTTGACGACGGCGGACACAATCGAATCGTTAACACGCGACCATTATGGGAGTTATGATGACAGGAATTAGAGGTTACCACTCTCTACCTAATGATATCAAATAGAATCTATTTTTTTAGAATAATGAATTAAGTATCAAGTGTTAAACTAAATAGCTTCAAATAAGAATTAAAAAATTGACAATTGTCTATTTATTTCATCAATAAAAGGAATTAATGACCAATAGTCAGATGCTTTTAGAGACAGGTATGCGGGTACGATACCCTCTTAATTGAAAACATTCACTGTTTTATTAGACAATTTTTCAATAAAACATAATGTTACAAGTGAAAACTTTTAAAAAAAACTCAAAATAATTGGTTTCCGACGTAGTTGGAACATGTATAGATGATATCTGAAGTAATTAAAATCACTACAATAAAAAATGCTTTGATGTGAACCTTTAGATAGTGTTTAATTTTTAGAAGGAATTTTTGGATTATTCCAATAGCAATATCAACTCATATTTCCTTTATTCATATTTTCGCACTATTTTACACATCAAACAAAACTAAAGCTTTTGCATAACAAGCTAACATCTTCCTCGACTGTTTTTAATAGTTTGAATAATACAGATTGATATAAGTTTTATTTTCGTCAAATTTTTTAATTTATTAATTTACTTGACAATTTACCTATGGTTTCTGGCATGCAACTTTATAATGCTATAACTTATTGAAAAGTGTATGGATCAATATAATTTTTTCATTAGAAATAATATTTATTAATAAGCAACTAACAGATCATGTAGCTTTTGGAATAATCCACAATTTTTTTAAAATTAAACACTATCTAAAGATTTGCATCGAAGGGTTTTTTTTTTATAGTGATTTTAATCACTGTCAGATATCATTATACTTGATCCAACTATGCCACGTCACCACTGTGCCGCGACCCCCCTGTGCTGGGTTTTTTTTTATTATAAATTTTCACAAAACTTTATCAAAAATTTTTCATCAACCCAACCAAAAAAATAGGTTAAAAATAAAAATTTTGACTGATTATTTTTAACATATTAAAAATCAAATCAGTAATAATTTGAAAACAAATTTTTTTTTCTTTTAATTATTATTTTATAATTACATATAATAATAATAATAATAAATTTTTATTCACGTTAAAGTAAAGCAAAATATAACTACTTAAATATTTTTATAATTTCTCCGTTTAAATTACAATATTAAATTATTGAATATCAATTTCATACTAAATTTAATAATTATAATTAGTATTTATTCGTATATTATATTTTAAAATCAAAGAACTACTAATCAGGATATAATCAAAGAAATAAGAGTTGATGTTGCTTTTGGAATAATCCA
>NW_026099572.1:43990098-44086728 GCF_025091365.1 Daktulosphaira vitifoliae | reverse complement strand
AATTTTTTAAAATTAAACACTATCTAAAGATTTGCATCGAAGGGTTTTTTTTTTATAGTGATTTTAATCACTGTCAGATATCATTATACTTGATCCAACTATGCCACGTCACCACTGTGCCGCGACCCCCCTGTGCTGGGTTTTTTTTTATTATAAATTTTCACAAAACTTTATCAAAAATTTTTCATCAACCCAACCAAAAAAATAGGTTAAAAATAAAAATTTTGACTGATTATTTTTAACATATTAAAAATCAAATCAGTAATAATTTGAAAACAAATTTTTTTTTCTTTTAATTATTATTTTATAATTACATATAATAATAATAATAATAAATTTTTATTCACGTTAAAGTAAAGCAAAATATAACTACTTAAATATTTTTATAATTTCTCCGTTTAAATTACAATATTAAATTATTGAATATCAATTTCATACTAAATTTAATAATTATAATTAGTATTTATTCGTATATTATATTTTAAAATCAAAGAACTACTAATCAGGATATAAGCAAAGCAATAAGAGTTGATGTTGCTTTTGGAATAATCCACCAATTTACCTAAATGAAACACTATCTATAGATTTGCATCAAGGCGTTTCTTATGATAGTGATTTTAATCACTGACAGATATCATCTATACTTGTCCCACATATGCCTCGTCTACACTGTGCCTCGACTCCACTGTGCTACCGTTTTTTTAGTTATTTTTGAATAAAAATTAATAACACATGAATAATTCAATTCCGAAATCATTTTATTAAGTTTTTTATTTAAAAATATTAGTTGATAAAATTTTAAGGAAGTAAGAAAGGGATAGAATGTTTTTTTTTTAATATTATAAAACATTAGAAATAATAAACTTCTATAATGAAAAAATCATATAATGTTGTATATTTTTACAGATTTGCGTGAATCACAGTTTAATAATTGCCTGTAAAAAAAATTATATACATATTTTATGAAAAAAATAATTTACAAAAGACTGAGACTTGATAAAAAAAAAATAATTTCAACAAAATATGTAGTGGTCTAAAATAATTAATAATTAATAAAAATATTAAAAAAAGGAAAAGTTATAATAGTAATAAAAATATTGAATAAAATTATCCTGTGTGTAACAATAATTAACAAAAATAATGATCTAAAATGGTTGAATTTTAAACTTGATTTAAAAAAAAGAATCTAAATATATTTTTTAGTGAATAATTTATAATAAATTATTTAGATTAAAAAGTATATGTATGTAAATGATAGTTGTTTGTAAATTACAAAGTAAGGAAAGACAATAAAGAAAAAAATATATTATGTATTATACTACCTAATTTTTGCACAATAAGATAACATCTTCATCAATTTTTTTGTTAAATTGTGGGTCAATAGGATTATCATGCGAAGAATTTTATTATAGTATTTTCAATTGAGTAATATAGTTATTTTAGAAAGATTCAACTTTTAATTCAAAAATGTTTACTAGTTTAAGATATACGTATTTTGTAGCAAAGTCATAAATTTTCTGAAGTGTGCTATTTATAAATTCATAATTTAGAGTGTTGTCTGAATTATGACAGTTGTTATTAGTAGTCAGTTCGTCAGTTATTTTTTACATTATAATGCTATAACTTATTGAAAAGTGTATGGATCAACACAATTTTTTTATAAGAAATAATATTTATATCCCTTTTTCATTCGACATATTTTATCTTAATCAGGATATTAATAAGAACATAGCAGATCATATAGCTCTAGTATAATTCACCAATTTTAGCTTCGATGCGAAGCTGAGAAGGTATTGGTTTTACTAAGATGTGTTTATTTTATTTTTTTTTTATTTATTTATTTTTTACATTTTTAACTTTATAATGCTATGACATATTGACAAGTGTATGGATCAACATTATTTTTTTATGAGTAATAATATGTTTTAATAATCCCTTTTTCATTCGACATACTTTATCTTAATCAGTATATTAATAAAAACATAGCAGATCATGTAGCTCTAGTATAATTCACCAATTTTTTAAAATTAAACACTATCTAAAGTTTGCATCGAAGCGTTTTTTCTTATAATGATTTTAATCACTGTCGGATATCATTATACTTCATCCAACCATGCACGTCACCAATGTGCTAGGTTTTTTTAGTTATTTTTGAATATTAAAAATTAATAACACATGAATAATTCAATTATGTTTTTATTATGTTTTTTATTTGAAATGTTAGTTGATAAAATTTTCAGGAAGTAAGAAAGTGATAGGTTTTTTTTTTTTAATATTATAAAACATTAGAAATAATAAACTTCTATAATGAAAAAATCATATAATGTTGTATATTTTTACAGATTTGCGTGAAACACAGTTTAATAATTTCCTGTAACATATTTTATGATTTGTATAAAGATAATTTACAAAAGACTGAGGTTTGATTAAAATTTGAACAAAATATGTAATGGTCAAAAAAAATTAATAATTATTAACAATATTAAAAAAAGGAAAAGTTATAATAGTTATAAAAATAATGAATAAAATTACGCTGTGTGCAAAGGCGTAAAGCATTTGAGTAAATGTATTTGAATAAAAGTATTCAAATACTTTCATTGGTATTGAATAGTATTTTTAAATACATTTAATAAAAAGTATCTGAGTAGTATTTTAAATACAATTATTTAGTATTTAATACTGTTTAATATTCAGTACTATTAATATACTTTTTTTTTCTAATTTGCTAACCGTAACACAGCAAGCAAATTAAACTCAGTCAAAATGAAAATTGAGAATAATTCTCTGTTATTTTATATGTTACATTATAGTATAACATAATTATTGTGCTTATCTAAATGCTATTATGTATACATCTATTTTTAATACATCAGTTGAACCTACAATAGCCTATTGCAGGTTCAAATGATTTACTCTATTGTTAATAAGACATACTTTACAGGTTTTTACACATGTACTAATATTTATTTTTTTCACTGATTAGTCTACAATAATTAATTTTATTTATCTCTAACAAAAAATATCGAAAATAATAAATGAGTTCTCTTAATTTAAGAGTACTCAATATTTGACTCAAATTACTCTCTTGGTAATTATTTAGTGGAACCTTATGCTCTTAGTTAAAATAAAAACATTATTATTATTTTTTAATTGTATTCTTAGTATTACTCAAATACTTTTGTATGAAAAGTATTCAAATAGTATTTTAAATACATTTTTTTTTAAATATTTGAGTATTATTTAAAATACTTTTTAAAAGTATTTCTTACAACTATGGCTGTGTGTAACATTAATTAACACAAATAATGATCTAAAATGGCTGAATTTTTAAAATTATTTATATTAAATATATTTTTTAGTGAATAATAAATTATTTAGATTAAAAATGATATGTATAATATAATATTTTAATTGATAGTTGTTTGTAAATTACAAAGTAAGGAAGAACAATAAAGAAAAAATATATTATGTATTATACTACCTAATTTTAAAAACCAAAATTTCTGCACAATAAGGTAACACCTTTATTAATTTTTTGGTTAAATTGTGGGTCAATAGGGATATTATGCGAAGAATTTCTTTTTAGTATTTTCAATTCAGTAATATAGTTTTCTAAGAAAGGTTCAACTTTTATTTCAAAAATATTTTCTATTTTATGAAGTACGTATTGTCTAGCAAAATCATAAATTTTCTCAAGTGTGCTATATATAAATTCATAACTTAAAGTGTTGTCTGAATTATGAAAGTTGTTATTAGTAGTCAGTTCGTTAGTTAATAATAATGATTTGTCGAGAACATCAAATACAGGATTCTCATTATTACATTCAAAATAATTTAATGCATTAATCATACAAGTCATTAGTGGTTTAAACATAGAAAACATTTCGATTAATTTTTTCAAATTCGTCAATTTAGATTCCTCATTTCGGTTATACATACATATTAATGACATATCTCTATAGTAATCACGTAAAGGATTTAGCATATCTGAATAAATTTTTCTTAATACCAATGAAGCACATAGCTTTGACATTTCAAATTCGGTTTTATTGACATTATTGTTAGGATAATATGTATTGACCCATAAATCGATTGGTACTTTTTCTCCTTTTATGTTTATAAGTTTTAAGCCAACTATATTTTTCCATCCTGTAGAACTAACAATTCTATTAAATTCAGCAACTTCGTTAGGATTTGCTATTGGTTCTGGTTCTGGTTCTGGTTCTGGCTCTGGTTCTTGCATTACTCTATGCCGACCATATCTGCTACTAGTAAGACATATTAACATAAAAAAGAAAATTAATCGTGTGAGCAACATCATAAAAATCGTAATTAAAAAAAAAAATAACTTACTCTTATAAGCCTTATATCATTATTCCTTTTAATTTATATGTATAGAGTATTTACATTTATTAATAGTATATGTAAAATTATTATTGATGCATATTTGTTTTATTATTATTTATTCGTATTTATTTAGTCAATGGATGTATTTTTGTGTTAGATATTCATATATCATTATACAGCATAAAAATAAAATTATACTTGTCGAAAAACATTTTTTAAACTTCTAATCCCAATTCAAAATTAAAAGTTTATTTATAAATTAAGTATTATCGTTTGGTTTGCGGCTCTACAGAACACACGCTCGCAACAGTTTAGGTTCAATAATGATATGGTAAATCATTACAAAACATTCTATAATGCACCGATTTATTGTACTTTTTTTGTAATTGGGACAATTTCGTTGATGTCTAATTATTGTATTATCGTCACCTTTATTGTATGTCAAAATTAGCCGATAAATATAATATAGATCTAATTGTAAAATGTATATGAATTTAAAAATAATCTATGTAATTTAAGGTAATTAAAATGTTTAAATTATTATTGTATGCTGTTGTATATTTGTATATTGTATACTTTAATATTTAGTTTTTGATTGGATTAAGGTCCATATGAAATATAAAAAAAAAGACTTACGCAAATTGTCCAATAATACTGACCTACAAAAAAATGGTAGCTATTTTTAATTTTTACATAAAATCCATAATAGAAATTTTATTAACTTTTAATTAAATCTGTAATTTAAAAAATCCATATTAAAATTAAAAATTAAATATCCTCATAACCATTTGTCCTATCCAAAAGTCTCTGGTGTCAATTTGAACTGTTTTTAATTCTATCAAAAAAAAAAAAAGAAATAATTAAAATTTATTATAAATATCATGATTGCGATTAGAAATTATTAATTTTGCTGATGTAATTTTAAAATTAGAATCAAATAATCAGACAGGCTTTAGTAAATTGAAAAAGCTTTATCTTAGAATACTTGATTTAAAACATTTCTCTGACTATTTTCTTTTCTTTATAGAATCCTTATAATTATCCTCAATAACCTTAGTTTATGTTCGTCATAGGTCTGCCATATTTCAAACCGCACCCATATTGTTAGATTCCGAATCGCAAATTAGTGCCATGACGACAGCATTCGCGGATCGCCTCGGCCTTCCTCGCTCTCAATGGACTCAGTCCATTACGGGTGTTTCTGGAATTCAGATTCCCAACACCCGAGGTGTTATGACGTGTCAGATGTAGCCAAGTTATTCCAGCGAACCCCATATTGACGGTCAAAGCATGGAAATTACAAATAATTTATTATGGTATGTAATTACGGCTCATGTTAGAAAAAATTATAACAATTTGGCGCTTGTTGACCCATCATTGGATTCGCCCGGTTCGATTGATTTTTTGTTGGTAGTCGATTTATACTCATTAATTTTGAATGGTAAACGTATTGTCGTACATGACGATCCTCCGGCTGCGTTCGGTTCGATATTCGGATAGGTGCTCATTGGTGGCGCTCCCACTGCTGTACTTAACTGTGGTATCAACGACAACCTCTTTAGAGACAATATTGGATAAGTTTTGGCTGACTGAGGAGACTGACACAACTCCAATCGATTTCACCACTTTTGGAAAATGTGAAAAAATTCTTCGTGAACAATTCTGTACGGCTTTCGTCAGGGCGTTTTTCTGTACCGTTGCCAATTCTTTCGTTGTCTCCAGACAAGCATAGTTTTTTGTGATCTTGTCACGTGGCCCTTAAGCGATTCGAAAATTTAGAGAAACGTTTAAATAGGGATTCGAAATAACGCGTGCTTCATTGGCAGATTATAATCAAGTTGGTCTTTAATCAAACCTCTTATTAAATTTATAATTAAATAATGTTTTTATATTTAAAAAAAACATAGAGTTATATGACATTAGATCATAACATGTTATGATTATAATACATGATACCAACTTTTCAGATGTGTCTGATGTTGATGTCTTCTCATATTATCCTTTCTGGAAAAATTTTTGCCGCAAATTGTCAACGAAAATTAACTCTGGGGAAGA
The DNA here is from genome assembly GCF_025091365.1 of Daktulosphaira vitifoliae. Taxonomy (NCBI): domain Eukaryota; kingdom Metazoa; phylum Arthropoda; class Insecta; order Hemiptera; family Phylloxeridae; genus Daktulosphaira; species Daktulosphaira vitifoliae. Next base: position 44,080,326 of record NW_026099572.1, on the reverse strand, counting down.
ATGATTTTTAGGTTTTATTATGTATACTTTTGCAAACCTCAGCAATTTTATACCAACAGTATCCCCTACCTCTGGAGTTGATCATTTTTGTAAGACAATCTCGTGTTATGACCATTCTCAAACGTTCATTGGAATTTAACATTATTTTACGTGACTTTTGTTAAAACATTAACATTTTATTTACACTTACTAACGTGACGCTTACCTCTAAGCGCATATGAATTGTATAGAGTCATGGTTTAGAAATTGGAAGATAAAAATAAATGAAGCCAAGTCAAATCATGTCACGTTCGCTCTTCGTCTTGGAATATGTCCACCCGTCAAAATTTACAATACCATAATCTCTCCTCAGGACGAAACAAAATACCTAAGTATCATTCTATAAAATTGAACTATAAAATTGAACACTTTAATGCATGAAAAGAAAGTTGATTATTCTCATCTTTCATAGCTTTAAATTTATACCCTCAGGGATATAATCAGGTAGTACTCCTAGTGTCTGGGTACTACAAGTAAAATTTGCAAAATTTGATCATTGTGTACAAAATAGTGAAACTAAAATTAAAAAAAATTTGGGGGTAAACCAAATTAATTCCTCTCTAGTTAAAATTATTTTATATAATAATAACTTTTTGTGTGCGTGGGAGAAAGACCTGCATAATGACAAATTAATTAATTATATTAATCTATTTTGAAGACTATAGGCTATCCTAAAATGTAAACATTTTATTAATATGAATTTTTTCAATATATAATTTTCATTAATTAATCATGTTATGATTTAATTATACAAAAATCTTTTAAAAAAGTTTGTATCCATAAAAATCATTGAAATTTTTTTATCTATGAAGGATCTATTTACATATCTCTTTTCGTATGACTGTTTCATTTATTTGAATTTAGAAAAGCTCTTTGTTTTTATATAGTTGTTATAAATTTTTTGAAAAAAAGATTCTGGCAAATATTTTATCTACAGTTTTTCTGCTAAATAGTTTTTCCTTTAAAACTATTTGGTTACAAGTTTAGTTTTATCAATATTATTTGATTATTTGATACAATATAATTTTCTAATCGGGTTTAAATTTTTTTTAAAAATCGAGTATTTGTATAGTTTTTCTTTTATCATCTTCAAGTATATTGTATTTTTTATAATTTAATGTAAATTTAAAAGTCAACTAATAACTTTTGTTTAAATTGTATAGTATAATTTCTCAAGTTTACAGTGCTCATTTATTATTTTAAACGAATTTTTCGTTAATTTAACAATATTATCTTCAATGCGAAGCTGAGAAGGAATTGGTTTTATTAAGATGTGTTTATTTTTTTTTTTTTGTGTCTGTTACTACTTTTTCTCAGCTCTTATCGAACCGATTTCTTTCAATGATACATCAAAAGATCACAAATCGTATCTAGTCGAAGACATTACCCTCAAAAATTGAAAAAAATGGGGGAAACCTCCAAAAAAATTACAAATTTAAAAATCGCTAATTTTTTCAACTTTTTTTACTTAAAAGTGCCATAACTTTTTCAAAAATGAACATATCTATATAATTCTTTTATATATAGATGCATGATATCATTACCTTTCATTTGGTATATTTTTTTTTTATATTTAATCCTTTACCTGCCCACAAGGGGAGATTTAAAATGACAACTTTTTCACAAAAAATTAATTTTTTCAACTTGACTTTTGAAAATTTTCCGGAATGTTTGACACTTTTATATATATTTTAAATTAAAGCTAATGTAAAATACTTTATCATAGAAAAAAAGAATTTCGGACTTTATTTTATCTTCACGGTGAAAATGGCTACCGAATGTTTTTTTTGTGTGAAAATTTTCGATTTTGTATTTTACATTTTTAACTTTATTATAGTATAACTTTTTGAAAAATGTATGGATCAATACAATTTTTTCATGAGAAGTAGTATTTATGTACATCTTTTATTCGACACACTGTTTTTTTAAATCGGACCATTTCCCTATATACGAGAGGGGTTCAAATCTAAAAAATGCATGTAGAAAGTAGAACTTTTTCAACTTAAATTTTGAAAGTGTTCCGGAAAGTCTGACACTTTTCTATATATATTAAATTAAAGCTAATGTAATCTACTTTATTATGTAAAAAAAATTTCGGACTTTATTTTGTCTTCATAGTGAAATTGGCTACCAAATGCTATTATTGTGTGAAAATTCTCAATTTTATTTTTTACATTTTTAACTTATAAGCTATAACTTATTGAAAAGTGTATTAATCAATATAATTTTTTTATGGGAAATACTATTTTCTAATAATCTCTTTTTTTATTCGACATACTTTGTATTAATCAGGATATTAATAAGGAACTAGCAGATCATGTAGCTTTTGGAATAGTTCACCAATTTTTTAAAATTAAAAAGTATCTAAAGATTTGCATCGAAGCGTTTTTTATGATAGTGATTTTAATCACTGTCAGATATCATTATACTTGATCCATCTATGCCACGTCACCACTGTGCCGCGATCCCCCTGTGCTGGGTTTTTTTTTTAATTAAACACTATCTATATAGTTATATATATTTTAACTATANAATTAAACACTATCTATATAGTTATATATATTTTAACTATATAAGTTTGCATCGAAGCGTTTATATTTGATAGTGATTTTAATCACTGTCAGATATCATTATACATGATCCAACTATGTCACGTCACCACTGTGATGAGTTTTTAGCTTCGATGCGAAGATGAGAAGGTATTAACTTTACTATGATGTGTTTTTTTTTATTTTTTTATTTTTTTTTTTTGGGTCTGTGAACGCTCAATCTCAGCTCTCGCTGGACCGATTTTGATGAACAATATGTCAAAGATCACAAATTATATCTAGTTGAAGACATTACCCTCAAAAATTGAAAAAATTCCCTCATTCCCCGTAAACGGGGGAAATCCCCCAAAAAATTACAAATTTAAAAAACGCTAATTTTTGATATTATTTCAATTTTTTTACTTAAAATTGCCATAACTTTTTTAAAAATGATCGAACTAATATAATTTTGTTTTTTTAGATACCTTAGATATTTACCTATCATTTTATATATTTTTGTGAACATTTGACCCTTTAACAGCCCTCAGGAAGGGTTTCAAAATGGTAACTTTTTTACAAAAAATTAACTTTTTCAACTTAAATTTTGAAAGTGTTCCGGAAAGTCTGACACTTTTTTATATATCTTAAATTAAAGCTACTATAATGAACTTAATTATGGAAAAAAAAAATTTCGGACTTAATTTTGTCTTCAGGGTGAAATTGGCTACTGAATGCTATTTTTGTATGAAAATTCTACATTTGTATGAAAAGTGATAGGTTGTTTTTTTTTTTAATATTATAAAACATTAGAAATAATAAACTTCTATAATGAAAAAATCATATAATGTTGTATATTTTTACAGATTTGCGTGAAACACAGTTTAATAATTTCCTGTAACATATTTTATGATTTGTATAAAGATAATTTACAAAAGACTGAGGTTTGATTAAAATTTGAACAAAATATGTAGTGGTCAAAAAAAATTAATAATTATTAACAATATTAAAAAAAGGAAAAGTTATAATAGTTATAAAAATAATGAATAAAATTACACTGTGTGTAACATTAATTAACAAAAATAATAATCTAGAATGACTGAATTTTTAAAATGTTTTAAAATAAAGAATGTAAATATATTTTTTAGAGATTAATAAATTATTTAGATTAAAAATTATATGTATAATATAATATTTTAATTGATAGTTTTTTGTAAATTACAAAGTAAGGAAGAACAATAAAGAAAAAATATATTATGTATTATACTACCTAATAAAAAAATCCAAAATTTCTGCACAATAAGGTAACACCTTCATCAATTTTTCTGGTAAATTGTGGGTCAATAGGTTTATCATGCGAAGAATTTTCTTCTAGTATTTTCAATTCATCAATATAGTTATCTAAGAAAGGTTCAATTTTGCATGCATAAATCATGTTTATTTGAATAAATCCGTATTTTGTAGCAAAATCATAAATTTTCTGAAATGTTCTATTTATAAATTCATAATTTAGAGTGTTGTCTGAATTATGAAAGTTGTTATTAGTAGTCAGTTCGTTAGTTAATAATAATGATTCGCGGAGAATATCGAATGCAAAATTCTCATTATTACATTCAAAATAATTTAATGCATTAATCATACAAGACATTAGTGGTTTAAACGTAGAAAACATTTCGATTAATTTTTTCAAATTCGTCAATTTAGATTCCTCATCTGGGTAATTTTTATAATTGTATGTCATATCTCTATAGTAACCACGTAAATGATTTAGNAGTCATATCTCTATAGTATTCACGTAAATGATTTAGCATATCTATGTAAATTCGACTTAATACCAAGGAAGCATACTTTGATCTTGCTTCAAAATAGATTTTATTGACAGCATTGTTAGAAGGAAATGCATGGACGAATAAATCGATTGGTACATAATCTCCCACTTCATCTATAAATCTAATACCATCTATATTAATCCACCCTGTAGAATTAATAATTCTATTAAACTCAGTAACTACGTCAGGATTTGCTATTGGTTGTCGTACTGGTTCTGGTTCTGGCTCCGGCTCTGGTTTTATTTTACGCCGTCTAAATATGCTACTAGTAAGACATATTAACATAAAAAAGAAAATTAATCGTGTGAGCAACATCATAAAAATCGTAATTAAAAAAAAAAATAACTTACTCCTATAAGCCTTATNCAAAAAAATAACTTACTCCTATAAGCTTTATACCATTATTCCTTTTAATTTATATGTATAGAGTATTTACATTTATTAATAATATATGTAAAATTATTATTTATGTATATTTGTTTTATTATTATTTAGTCGTATTTATTTAGTCAATTGAAGTATTTTTGTGTTAGATGTTCATATATCATTATACAGCATAAAAATAAAATTGTACTTGTCAAACAACATTTTTTAAACTTCTAATCCCAATTCAAAACTAAAAGTTTATTTATAAATGAGGTATTATCGTTTGGTTTTTGGCACTACAGAACACGCGCTCGCAACAGTTTAGGTTCAATAATGATATGGTAAATCATTACAAAACATTCTATAATGCACCGATTTATTGTACTTTTTTCTAATTCAGACAATATTGTTGATGTCTAATTATGTATTACTGTATTTCCATTACCGTTACAACCATGATATTGATTGTAACTACTATCATAACATCAAACTAAAAAGTTAATAATAATTTTTAAAATAAGCTTAAAACAATAGTGAAAAAAAAATACTAGTATTATTGTTATAAAAGCGTGGGTGCTTTGTGCCATACTTTTCGTATATTGAGCGCCCGACGCTTTTATCACAATAATACTTGTATTTTTCTTTCATTTTTCTTTTAATCTTATTTTAAAAAGTATTTTTAACTTTTTAGTTTGATGTGCTTTAAACATACATAAATAAACGTGCGTAGTTATCAATATAATCGTATTGCATCAAAAAGTAATGCAGGTACACAATCGGTTTTGTTATCAACTATTACACGACGAAAATACTACCAATAATGGACACTCACACTAATAATAATCATTTCTTTTTCACACAACGACACAGTGTAACATGTAGAAATCGCAAAATTGCCTATATTCGACTCCTGAAAAACTAATTCAAAAATACAGTCATTTTTCTAAACTTAGGGAGGCAAAATATTCAAAATAAATTTAAATTTAAATTCAATGTAAGTTATATATATCAAAAATCTCTTGATTTTAACGTGTTTAGATTAGTTTACATTTAAACTAGTCGTTAATTATATTAACGCTATAAACTAGTAATATTTATATTCTGTAAATATAATTAAAATCAACGCTTCACTAGTTCTAGGTGAATATCTACGCCCACAATTGTATATGTTACAAACACACTTACAACAACTATTAATTTTTTTTTGCTTTTATGTATAACTCAATTTTTTAATATTTAAGTATATATTTAACTGTCAACCTTCAGTTACGATTTATCGGTCGTATTGTGTAGACGTGTTTATCTTACGTACGTTTGTAGTTACCCGCCTATTTTTAGAGTAATTTTCCGTTTAGTCATAGTTTTTATCAGTTTTGAAACCATTGTTTTGCTTTTTTGGCACATTTACGGTCTCCACAAAGTCTGGCAAGATAGTTGATAGTTCAATAAAATTGAAAACGGTATGTTGGAATCGCTCGATATCTCTTTCCATTTTTTATTTTCCATGGTTTCATAACGTTGACTTATCCAGAAATATCATTGCTCATTACTCAAGACTTAGGTTAGGTCATAATCTTCTTCCTTACCATGCATTCCGTCTTTACTTAAATTCCGTTTCCTTCTTTTCCCTGTTTACATAATAGTGAAGCTCTATGTGATTTTCTTCATCTTCTCTTTGATTGTCCTGCCCTAATTAGCAGCAGAAATAAACTATTTAGCCTCTTAGCCTCCCACAATATTAATCCCATTTCCATAGCTAATACTCTTAATTCCCGTTCTTCCATTATAATTATTTCCATTATATCTTTTTTGAGGAGTTTCGTCTTTGTTATTTAATCTTTAATTATTTTATTATTTTTTAGTTATTCATTTACCTATTTTTTTTCTCTCTTCATTTCTTTCAATTAAAAATTTTAATTTAATAATTTTTCACTTTGACATTAAAGGCTCTGTTAACAATGATTTTAAATAATGTTTAATGTTTGCTAATTTTGAGTATACTAACAATTATTACCATATTTGTTGTACCGTTATAACATAGTATTGTGACTGTTATACTTTTTACTTATAATTGTTTAGCTAATTATTATTTTATAAACGCTATTAAAAAAAAAAAAAACTCAACCTTTTTTTGTAGTGAAGTTGAACAAATATAGTGTTTTTCACAAATAACAAGATATTTTAATGGTATGACAATGTTAATAGTCATATAAATGATTAATTATCTACAATATACAGTTAAAATTAATTGTACAATGAATTTCAATTACAGTTATTATTTTTCTTATACATATGAAAACCAAAAAAGTTTTGAATACTAGACCATAAGAATGAACCAATGGAGTGTCCACTTAGAAATGTCATTTGACAGTATGATTAGTCATTACAAATAGTACTACATGTTGTTCAAATATTAAGCATTTTTATTTATTCACTATAGTTAATATAGTTTCGATTAACTATTGGCTGTTAAATTTATATTATTATGTTGCTTCGTTTTTATTAGTGAACTTGTCTCTCATGATATATTTAGTTTAATAAATTGAGCTGGTCTCATTAATCATATTTTAATGCATAATTAATCATATATTACATTTTTGTTTGATTTATCCAACGTTACATATTCTGTTTGAATTTTTTCTAAAAATTAAAAATTATTTCAAAGTATAAAAATCAAAAAAAAGTACTGCAAAATAGGGAAAAATTTAACATTTATAAAATACTATTAGAAAGTTCCAATAAATGCTACCATTGTCGCCCGCAGGAAATTTATCAGGGGGGGGGGGGCAAAAAAAATTAAATACCAAAAAGTAACATTAAATAAAGTGTTTATTAACTGAAAATTGCAAAAAATATATATATATATATAATTATTATATATATTCAGGAGTCATCACTAAATAAACAATAATGTAACGGCATATGACGATAAAACCCATTAAGTCAATAAAAATAAATACATCTAGAAATCCTATTAGATATTTTTGTTTTATAAATAAAATTTTCAGAATATACAAATTTAAATCAGATTGGTTATAATTTTTAAAAATGTATTTCCAAAGTTCAGGGAGGGGTAAACGCCCCCTCTTCCCCCCCCAGCGGGTGCTCATGAATGTTACGTAGGGCAAACAAAAAGAAACATAGGAGTCAGACTTAAAAAACACTAGTGAAACATTAAAAATCAAGAAATTGATAAATCTCCTGTGGCTAAACTTTATTTACATATATTTACTACATTAAAATCATAAATAAATACAAAGAACTTAATACGAGGGAGATATTAGAAATATTTAAAAACAAGGATAATTAAATTAACTGTGATTTTGCAAAATTCATTATTAAATTTGTGTAAACTAGCAATGTAACAATCGTCTAAGTGATGTTATCACTTTGTTATATCTTATAGTCTATATCTGATAAGATCACTAGGGGAATGTAAGAGAGATTTTTCAGTCAGGGTGTCAGTATTTGTTTAGCGTTCATGATAACGTTGTTCTCAAAATTCTTACGACACGCTATTTTTTTTAAACTAATTTTTATATTATTTAATTTTAAATTGATATTTTAAACATTATTCATTATTGATCAATTTTTATTACATAACTAATTAGTTTTTATGTATTAATTCTTATTAAAAGTAGTGTTCCATTAATCTAGACAAAATTTGTACTAAATATTTGATAAAACAGTATTTTCAATATTAATGATGATACATTGAAAATTTAATTTCGTACGTATAGCTCATAATAATTTATGTTAATGTGCTTCCCAATACTTCTATTAAAAAGTTTTTAATAAAAACTAATTAAATTTAATCTATTTAAATTCATTATATTTTATTCTTGGCTAAATATTGATGCAATTAATGTGTTCACCAATTGNTTCTCAATTAATTTGTTTGCAATAAATCTAGTGTTAAATTAAAAAAAAATTGTGATCAACTTTTATATTTGGAAATAAATTCATATTAAAGAAACTAATTAAATTTAATCTATTTAAATTCATTATATTTTATTCTTGGCTAAATATTGATGCAATTAATGTGTTCACCAATTGAATATTACTCTAAAACATTATTTTTGTTTCTAACAAAATTTTAACATTTCCAACGCAGTATAAAAAATGTGAGACACTTAGCAAAAATGATATTTTTCAATGTCTTCATAAAATTTAAAAATTGGAACTAATTTTTAATATTTAACATTTGAATTTTCTTAACTAACCTCCTTTTTTAATTGAGTTATCAATGTTAATGACTAGGCAATGATAAAAATATATCTAGCATACACAATTTTAGAAGATGAATGGTATAATTCGTCTAATAGTTCATTCTTAGGCTTGTACAATAGCTATATTTAACTTTGTGTAATTAAAAATATTAAAATTACATTTTTTTAAAAACAGCAAACTTAAAAATTAATTTATTAAAACTAATTAACAACATAGGAAGGATATTAAGAGCATTAATATAATGTATAAATGAGAAATTGTATATTTCGGTACTCCACTTGCCGTTGTCTCTGAATCTTTGGGTGAAGTCATGTGTCCCTTACGTGATATAGTCACAACTGCATTTGTTTGGTTTGTTGGCACTGTCATGTTACAATACATTCCATCGCAACAGGAAACGCAAACCTGTAACATATAGATTGGTATTGATATTTTTAATTAAATTATCTTTAATTGACTTCATAATCTTTACGAATAAAATCAATAGGTATAGTTTATGTTTTGGTGTAATAACTAAAACAAAGTTGTGCTTAAAAAATTATTAATTATTTTGCTTTGTTCTTTTTAGTGAACTTATCTTTTGAGATTTGTTGCCATTATTCATAATATTTATTTCATATTATGAAATAAATAAGTAAACTTAAATTACTACATTTTTGGTTGGTTTATCTCATTCTACGTTCTGTATGATCTTTTTTATTTAAAATTTTTTTTTGTATATATGTATAATATTCACAAGTATTTCAATTTATCATTATATATTTTTATTTACCATTTGAGTGTCTATATGAAGACAACCGACAGTGGATGAATGACATTCTGATTTATTTGCACATTTTTTGTTAACTATAACGCTCGATCCGGTGGAGTCCATTATATGTAAAGTCTGACAGAAATCTAAATCTACAAAGAAAAGAATTATTATTCTATAAGTAATGAAATTTAATATGAAATATTACCTGGTGCACAAGGCCTATCGATAGCATATTGGTTACACGTTAAATTGTCCGAAACATTAATACAAGTGTAACATGTTAAAGTTTCTAAAAAAGAAAGAAATAATATAGAGATATAACAATTTTACTTATGAAATTCTGTAAATCAATTGTAAATAAAAAGTTATATTAAATGTTAATAAATATTAACCAAAATATATACATTTTTTAATTGGTTTATATATTTATTTAACTACGAATTGAGTTAAGTCAATTAAGTATATTAATCAATTTAGTATCGTAAATAGAGGAAAGGTAGAGAAAGTTCCTATCAAATGATATGAAAGATAGTTTTAAATCATGACTAACTTGAAAATTTTCGATTATACTCTTACTAACTTTTTTATTATGCACAAAATAATGAGTAGGTCGTCCCGACTTAATGTTCTATTCGTGTTATAGCTTTTCTAGTTCCGATGAATAAAGTATATTTGTACAAAGCTTTATTTTTAAAACTATAAATGTGTTGTGTTTAAGAGTAAAAATTGTGGACAGAGTATAAGAAGATTTTAGAGTAAGAGTGGGAATGCACCAAGGCTCTGCTTTCAATCCTTACTTATTTTCTATTGTGATGGACGAAGTTACAAGAGAAATACAAGGAGTGGTATCGTGGTGCATATTGTTCATTGACAACATAATGTTAATTAGAGAAAATAGGGAGGAAATTAATCAAAGACTAGAGGTGCGGAGGATGCATTTCATAAAGGAAAGAGATTAAGAATAAGTAGGAGTAGACAGAATACATTGAGTAAGAGTTTGACACAAAGGAGAACACGAGGTAGGTGAAATGAGGAGATCAGTGACAATAAACGAGGACGTGATAGGAGAGGTGGACATTTTTAAGTATTTAGAATTAATTGTGAAAAAGAACGGTGGCATTGACGAGGATTTAAGACACAGGGCCAAATGAGATGTAGTGGATAGAAACGTCTGGTGTGTTATGCGTTAAGAGAATTCCAATGAGGCTGAAATGTAAGTTCTATAAGACTGTAGTGNTGGGATGAGTGTAGTGGATAGAAACGTCTGGTGTGTTATGCGTTAAGAGAATTCCAATGAGGCTGAAATGTAAGTTCTATAAGACTGTAGTGAGACCACTTGTAATGTATGGTTCAGAGTGTTGGGCGGTGGACAAGAGAATAAAGTAGAGATGAGAATGCTTAGATGGATGAGTGACGTGATTACAGAAGATAGGATAAGTAATGAACATATAAGAGGGAGTATAGATGTAGCGTCAATCGCGGACAAGATGAGAGAACATAGACTTAAATGGTTCTGTCATGCTATGAGGAGAGAGAAATCGGAAGCTGTAAAAACAGTTATGGAAATTAATTTTGAATGAATAAGAATTAGAGGGAGATCGAAAAAAAGATGGAGTGATGTTATTGAATGCAATATGAGAATAGCTGATGTGGGAGATCGTGTCAAGTGGAAGTTTAGGATAAGGGTGGTCAATCTTAAGTAGTAGGGATAAAGGCGAGGAAAAAGAAGACAAATGTGTTGTATTTCTGCACATGTTTTTTTCATTAGTCTTGCAAAGATTAAAGATTTTTTACTAAATACGATTTATTTTAATTAAAAATGTTCAGTACTATACCTACTTTAAAGCAATATAGAGGTTTTTTTACCTTCGATCATTGTTGATTTTCTTTTATCAATTACCCCGAGATCAGTACTCAGTGGTCTGGCTACACAACCAGATAATATAGCCCATCTAAATAAATACAGTATCCACGGGCAACCATGAGGCATACCTCCATATAATCCCAAACATTACCTGAAAATAAAAACAATAAGCTAAGTTTTAATAATATTAATGTATTAATAAAAATGATATTAGTTGATTTAATTAAGTATTTACTATGTTTTAATTAATTCTTCTTTTTTAAGTCATTTTTATAATTTTAAGTCATATGTTAAAAATAGGTACACGTAAATTTAAATACGAAAAATATTTATTTTTATAAAAGAAAAAAGTTGTTTAAATGAAATATGGCATTAACGTGTTTTCCATGAGATTTTTTTTATTGAACATTTATAATTTTATAATAAAAAAAAAAAAACAATAGTGTGTAATAATGTGTTGTACATATTGTCGTAGTACAAAACAAATAAACCACTATAGAATATTTGGATGTGTTGATAATGAGAAGATTATAATGATGGTGATCTTCCGTATTAATTGTGGATGTCGAAGGCCGTTGTTTTAGGAAGGGAATAAGGGTAACACCTAGGTATGAGATGTAGATGAAGTGCAAGACCTAAATACTTTTAAATAAAAAGTATTAAAGTAGGTAAATGTAAAGGGTGTCAAAAGAAATGAACAAGCTCTTGACTTGATACAGAAAGCCGGACAGTAAAAACTAAGTACTGAAACTGATGATATATAGCTATATATGTTACAAACAGGCGGAATTTAAGTACTATTTTGACATTCTGAATACATAGATTTTTATCACGTTTTGTAATGTATGTTTTGTATTAAAAAAAAAAAATTAGAACAGTTTTTGCGTGGAAAGTTTTTGAAAAATGCTATTGTTGATTAAGTAGGCGAATAAGTTTTTCAGTAAACCCCTCCGTATACACGTGCAAAAAGGATAGTTTTGTGTAGTTTTGAGGTTATAATTTTGGTGACAGTTTAACTATAGTTTCTTACAATACATGTCACAAGCTTTCTGTATTATTACTATCTTTTGGGTAACTTTTGAATAGTGTTGTATACAAGGGAATTATAAATTATACAAGAGGATAAATATCGTCTCAGTGTCCAAGTCAAAAGTCTTATCTAATGGTTGTTTCGAAAATCTTCCTGGGTGCGGTTGCAGAGGTGATACTGCCAGTTTTCTTCAAAACAATGCTATGCAATGAAGCGTTGAATAAGAACCTTTTATTGTGCTCATGAGATTATGATTTTAATAATGGGATGCAGATTCATGTTTTTGCTAAACGCCCCATTTACAGGATCATATCCGTATAGTGTTTACGACATTATATTTCTTTCGTTTGCTATTATAGCTTCCAACAGCACTAAACGTGTTATTTCTGCCAACAAAATTGATTTTAGTACTACTTATTTGGTAATTTATACAAAATATAATCAGAAATCCATAAATAAGTTTACAATTTTCGTGTCTAATAATTACTATTTGTAAAACAGAATTTTATTAATTGTGAATAATGCAAAATGAATTCTTTACTTAATTATAAAATAAAATATTTTTGTGACAATAATGTGATTTTCGTTTTAAAAAATCTAAAAATGTCAATTTACGTCAAATTATTACGTACAATAGCTAAAAAATCATTTTAGTATATACATTAAATTTAGAAGGTAACGCCTCGAGAGTATTACCACGAAAAATCATTGCCGAAATAAGTATAAGCTCAATTGATTTTAAACATGCTCGTTTACTATTAGAGCCAAACATTCTCTTGTTAATTGATAGGCGAAGAAATTAAATAATATTTTTAATGAAATTTGAAAATAAGTATGCTTTTTGCAAGTATTTATATACATTAAAAATGGTTTTTTGTATAAATTGATATGGTTAATTAAAATATTAATAATGTTGTGTAACATATATTTTTGAGAAAAATGTGGATTATAAAAATATTATATTTACGAGTGTTATGGTTATAAACTTCCAAATTTAAGTGAGTTAATAATAAAGAATCATCAATTTCGTTATTAAGTAATTTAGAAAGTGAAGTATTGAAACTTTATTTCGAAATAATGTTTTTTAAAAAAAGATTATGTTTATACTTGTGCTAAGTTTTACTGAAATTATTATTACAACAGTATTAATTTTAGTTTGAGGTATTATTAAGCTATACAATATACAAGTATAATAATCCCGTTAGTTTTCATATCAAAAAGCAGAATGTAACGCATCCGTCGTATTGTAAATACTTATGATATAAAACTAGATTTTGTTTCACATAAAAAAGCTTTAACCCATAATTAATTTGTTTAATGAAATTAGAGTCATAAGGGATTATAACTCATTTAAAATTCATTTCCATAATCGTTCTTACAATTCTCTCATAATATGATCAAATCATCTAAGCTTATATCCTCTCGTCTTATCCACAATAAACATTACCCCTATGTTTTCTGCTACATATTCATTCCTTATCTTATCTTCTCTCGTTACTACACTCATCCATCTGAGCATTCTCAATCTCTAATTTACTTGTCGATTTTAAGTAGTTTAAAATTAAAACATAAAAAATTAAATAACTGAATAGTTTTAGAAAATTAACTAGAAATAAAAAATATAAATTTATCGTTAATGTATGTTTTTTTATTATACTCTAACTGGACCCTATTAAGACAGATTTATTATTATGTTAGGCCTAATAATTACCGGTAAAGTTTTGAGCTTGCACTTCTAAAGATAAGTAATTTTTATTAAAGATAATTGTTGCTCCACTGAACTCGCATATTTACTTTAATTAATGAATAAGTTTTGTTGTTGAATTTTGTTATTCCTTTAACTAATTACCCGCATCACAGATACTCTTTTGTTTAACATGTACACAGTATTTGTATTATGGTGTATATATTACATATTATATATTATATATTAAAGAATTATAGAGAAATAGAATATTTAAAAAAGTGCTTTGTTTTAAATTGAACTATAAAAATATAATTTTTTAATTTTTTAATTTTAATATAATCTGAAGTTTGTAAATTGTAAGGGTATACTTCTATTTAAAACTTAAACGATATCTCGACCCTTCTTAATTTAAAACAATAAGTGGGCTTTTATGGATTATTTTTGAAACATTGTCAGGTTCCCATTATCGACTTAGAAGGTATACCTTACAATATAACAAGTACTTTTATTTCAATAAATATTATTTACTTCATAATCTGAACTATAAGGAACTACAGATTTTAAAAATTCAAATTGAGTATTAATTGATTTGCCTTGTTTAGTGTATGCTTAAGAATTTATTAAAATTTTCTTTACGTAAGTGATAAGGGTTTTATCATATATAAAAACAAGAAGGAAAAATTCAATTTCTCACTTATACAATGTTGTTACACTTAATATGACGTATTTATTTTTGTTTGAAGATATTAAAATCAAAGTTTAGAAAGAGTTATTTGGTTTCATATAATTTACAATAAGTAGATTTTTTTCATTTGGGGCATTAAACAGAAAATCGGTGTGCAACAAAAAGTTGGAACAATTGACATAACAAACAATTGAACGTACACTGACTATGCAATTTTGCTACATCGATGAAATAGTTAAAAAAAAAAGATAAGGTTATTCAAAAATATTTTTAAATTAAAATGTTTTTAATTAAAGTAACATGTTACTTATTTAGTTAAGTATTTAAAACTCGTTAATTTTATCAGTTTTCATTTAAATTTTGAAATCTACATATTTACAATAATGTTTTTATTAGCAAAAACAAAATTATAATTTACAAGCGCAACAATATTTAAACAACTCACAAAAAAAGACATGATATGCATGATAAAAGAAAACGCAACAAAAAAATGGCAATTATGATGGCAAAATGGAACATCCAAACTGCATGAAATAAAACAATCAATAAAACCTTTTTTACTTAAAAGAAATGCAAAATGCAAAAAATATATTGTAAACACTTATAGCTAATGGCCGTAGTTGTCGATGCTAAGAACATTAAAAAAAAAAAATTATAATTCATAACTGTTTTGAATAATATTTTAGGTTTAGAGTTCTAAACGTATATGTTCGTATATAAATCATTGTTTTAAAATTATTGTATAATTTATAATAATAAAATCAAAATAACAAAGAAAATTGAGGATGAGTGTCATACCCTTATAGTAAAAATAATTATATGATGATAATATAATTTTTTTCGTTTGGAAGGGGACTGAAAAATTTGTTTGTGCAAATTACTTTAAAACTAATTAAATGATGTTGTTACATTAGAATCACTTAATATTATTAGTAGTATTTAAGTTTTATTGATTGTATCGTCTATCAAAAAGAATAGATAGAATGTGGTAGATAGATATGTTAAAAAGAAAGCATAATTCAACAGAAAATAGATTCAACATGACACGAATAGAATTATAATATTAATGTTCAGGGCATTATATATATATATATATGAGATTCACCTTAAAGATACTAATTAATTTGATTTTATTAGTTAACAAGGCACCCTAAAGCAATAAATGGCAATGGTTTTTTACTATGTGGCACTGTACTCACTTTCTATGTTTAAGTATACTTTGAGTTACGACTTCATTACTAATGGTTTCTTAGCTTGGGATATACTAGAATTGCGGTTCTTCGTTGTTGACGTTAATCCGTTTACGGAATGCGTTCTGCCCTTTCTTTTAAGTATAAGTTTTATTAATATTTGATTTTTTTTTTAATTCTCTGATTCTCTTATAATTTTAGAAAAGATTTTTTGACCATTTGAATTTATGTCTCCTATTAAATTGTTTTTTTTTTATTAAAAAATTACTCATAAACACAATTTTATTTTTTTCTTGTTCCGTCTATCAATTGCCAGACCATCAAGTAATTATACCTGTGATCATACTATTCTTATTATGAATGTAATAAATTAATTATGTCGTACAGGGGTATACTATTCGACCCTTAATCTATTATGACACAAGTTATAATAATAGATTATTATACATAAGCGGGATTTCCTTAGGGGCGACATTATTTTAGCTTTAGCAGAATTTAAATGATCGAAAATTCATTAATTTTCCAAAAAATTATTCTTCCCATAGAGTTTTTTTTAAATTTTTTATGGCTTGTATAGGACTTAAATGGTATCCTCCAGCGAGAAACTACGCGATATAATTAAAAACAGTAGAACAACATTTTTTTAGAAGAATGAAAGAGACTAACCTAAAATATTTCTAAAACGTCAATTCTTACCAACCAATTATCACAATGTATAGTTACTATGACAATTATTCTCATATTTAAAATCCTACCTCCTCGTAGTCGTTTTTTTTAAAATAATGGTATTATATTAGTGTACAGTCACTGTATGTATGCAAAAGGACGTTCTGATTATGACAATTATATAAATATATAGTTTTGTTGCTAACGTTGGCGTAAGTGAATAGAAAAAGATAGTGGGACTTTAATATTTTTCTAAAAAGTCATACAAAACTTGTAATTATAATGACATTAAGAAATTATGGATACGTCGACAATAAAATAATCCAATACAAATGATATGAGAACAGATAACAGAGCAGATTTTTTTTGTGATATCAATTTCATTGTTGATAAGTCATATGATAAAACATATTCGAGTTGAATTGTTTTAACTATTGATGGGCAATTTCGAATATTTTAGACTATCGAATAATTATTCAAATTGTTTAATACAACCGAATAGTTTATTTTTAGCATAAACTAACAATATTTAAAATATTATCGAATAGTTTCAATAGCATTCAAATGGATCTACCATTTAGTTTTAAAAAAATATTCGTATAGTTCTATATACAATTTTTATTAAGTATCTTAATTATAATAAGAAGATAATTAACGAATACTTAAAATAAATAATTATACAATAGTAAAAAATAATATTTTATTTTTTTTAAGTTTGTGACTAGTTGGTAAAAACTGAAAAATATGGGTCGAAAATTGATGTAATACAGCTCTTTTAGCTTCGATGCGAAGCTGAGAAGGTATTTTCGAAGAAAAGATGTCTTTTCAATTTTATCGGAAAAGTTTGTTTTTTACGAAACGGAACTATTTATAAATACTAATGTCTTATTTTACAATTCATATCTTGTATACTTTCTCATTCTAGCATTACCTGCTCTATTATCTTATAAAGGCATAACACTGATGATGTGCACAGCATATTTACATTTTTTTACGTTTGTTACAATGGCAACAATAAATATTGTCCCTTTTTAAGAATCATATGAACTATTTTTATTAATCGGTTAATAATTGGACATTTTAAGTGTTGTTGTAACAGTGAAATGCTGTGTAAGATTTATTTTCTGTATAAAGTGAACAAAAAAAAAAAAAAAATGGTTGAAATGTATGGAATTTTGTGGGTTCCAACTTTCTAGGTCAAGTTTAGATTAAAGTTTCTAACGAACAGTTCTTAACAAGTAAAATAAAATAATATTTTTAATTTTTTTTCCTTCTAAAGGCTAAGCCTTGTCGTATAACCAACAGGATTGGTATGATTTTTATATCATAACCCACTCAATTACTCGCAGAATATATATTATTTAAACATTTTTTTTTTGTTTTCTTTAGTTATACATTATTAATGAATTATTAACTATTTAAAACTTTTCATGTTCATCCCTTATGCCTTGTAAGGGTGTCAACATTGTTTTTTAAAATGGGAACACGTATTTTGAATTTAATAAAATGTTTGTATTTTTAATTCAATAGTAAATGGCATTTGAATTTTTAGTATAACTTTATTAGTTTATTAGATATAAACATTTAAAGTTTCAAATTTTAGAGTTAATGTACATGTATAATACTCAAAGGGTTATAAATACAGATAGCTAATTNAGAGTTAATGTACATGTATAATACTCAAAGGGTTATAAATACAGATAGCTAATTGGATTTTTATGACATTGCTGTCACAGTCACGGATTGTTTATTATCAATTATGACTATCAATAGATATATTTTCTGTGTATTGTCAGTTAGTGTATTTTTAAACTCACAACAATGTGCCTTACTACCATTGATAATAACAATGCTGTGTACCTACGAATATCGATATCATGATAAAAAAATCACCCTGTATACTCGGGAAATGTTAAGTGCAGTGGTTTTTCCTTCTGCACTGGGAACTTGGTGCTTTTTCGCCACCGTAAATGCTTTTAATTATTACTAATTAATTTAAATATCATTCAAAATCACACTAAGGCAACACGATTATTATTAACTATTTCGTTTCTTTTCTAAACAATTTTTCAATATAACTATCATTGAATATTAATAAAAAAAAATATCATTAAATAGGTAAATTAAAAAAAAAAAAAATGTACAAGTATTTATTTATTAAATCTGTTCTTTAACTATGAATTTAAATATGCGTGAACAAAACTAAACAAACCCCGGAAATTTAACAAAGAAGACAAAAACAATTAACACTAACGAATAGGTAATGAACTTCCTGATGGTAAAATGTTCTAGCTTAGAAAGTAAAGTTGATGAATTTAATAAATCTGTTGTGTAAATGATTGCTAAAGACATGCAACCATAATCGATTGTCGAAAATAGTGGATTTTAAAAACTTAATTAATTTAATCTTTTCGATTCGCGGTACAAGTTCTTAAATATAAAAACTATAGTAACAACACTTATTCTAATCTTTATAACTCTACACGTGACATGTTCCAATCTATGTTGTTATCTACAAAATATGTTGTGCTTACTTCAGATATTTGGACTTCTATGAATACTATTTCTTTTATTGCAAAAACTGCATATTTTTTCCACGTAAACTTGAACTTAAAAAGGAATATTTCAGCTACAAAAAATCTACAATGTAATCATACAGCACAATATTTGTCTAAAGTTTGAATAGATATCATTAGTGATTGGACTACCAAAGTAAAGTCGTTGTGATTGTAACAGACTATGGCGCAATTATAAAGAATGCAATTAGATTACTTGGATTTGATAATATTCTATCCGCTATTCATAAGTTAAACATTACTTTAAAAAGCGAAAATATTGATGGTTTTAATAATGACACTATTACAGCTTCTTGTGCTGATGAAATAGAAGTTAAGAAACTAATAAAAATGTGTCGATCTATTGTTGAACATTTCAAATAACGAAGTGTTGATTAGACTTCTTTGCGAAAAACACGAACAACTTAATTGTTCTATTTCAAAAGTAAAACAAGATATTGCAACTCGTTGGAATAGTACACTTATTATATTAGAACGTCTTTTAATGATTAAAGAACCTTTAATGATAGTTTCAATGTCTTTATCACATTGTTCTATTATGTTATCAAATGAACAGTGGAAAGTTATAAATGATTTGGTTACACTCTTGTAACCATACGAAAGTTTGACTGTACAACTATTATCAGGAAATTGACTAAATATAGGAAAAGTTATTCTACTTATAAGAGATATATAATAAAATTTTATATAATTTATAAACAATTTGTAATATTAATATAATTATCAATTACTTCATGATATTTTTTAATTTTTTCTTAAATGTTTACTATTATCAGTTGGAAATAAAAATCCAACATCATCCCCAGGAAACTTTTTGAAGAAAAATGTACCGGAATAAACAAAAAAAAAAGATTTGGAGATATTTAGTAGGGCATAAATTATAATATAAAGAAGATACACATTTTTGAGGTACTATACCAGTAAAGGAAGACTGGCTATTACACTTAGATTTTTAGCCACTGGTGATACATACCACATTTTGATGTACTTATTTACTATATATAAAGTATTTATTAATTATTCCAGAAGTCTGTGATGCATTAATTATTGCCATATTTAACTTTTTTTTTATATAAAAATACGGGTTAGAGCTGTATTTAGCTATTGTGATTATATACACTGATACGTTATTAATATAAAATGAATATAGAAAAAAACATTTCAACTCATAAAACTCATAAAAAAATTTTAAATATAAAAAAGAGTTATCAGTTATTTTTTTATAATACACAGATATGAATTAATCACTAATAAAATTGTACTAAATATTTTTGCAACACATAATTGTTATAGAAAAATTAGTTTTCAAACGGATCTCTTAGATGTTAAAAAATAAGTTTGCGGTTAGTTAATTTGTGGGTGAACTGAAAAATCAGTTTACTAGCAGATTTTTGGTTTGATGAAAATATTTTGTAATTATTGAATAATTTAGAAATAAAAGTCTCAAAGATAAATATTCTAACAATAGAGTAAACTTTTTGAAACATTAATATTTATATTAAAAACTATTCATTTTATATTACATGATGAATGACTATTATCGTTCGAGTATTAATAACATTTATCAAATGTGAGTAATTATAACAGAAAATAATAAGCAAAAAGATGTTATTCATCATCATCATCTATTAAAGGAAATGTCGTTGAAGCCACTCCTCTCTGTTTGACGTCAAATTCTTCAGTGAAACAAAAGACGCACAGTTCATGAGATCCAGGATATGTTCAAAATATTGTTTCCTTGGGCGTCCTCTTGGTTTCTTCCTAGTTATTTTTCCTTCGAAGATGTTGCTTTTAAAGTCATTGTGTCAGATGGTGTGTCCGATCAACTTTATTTTTCTTGATTAAATCACTTGTATCAGCTCTCTTTCTTCTCATATTTCTTCTAGCACTTACTCATTTCTTTTTTTGTTTATCCATTTTGTTTTTGTTATTTTTCTCCGTATTCATAACTCTAATGCTTCTAGTTTGCTTCTGTCTTTCTTGTTAATTGTCCATATTTCACTGCCATATAAAAGCACACTCCAGACAAATGTTTAACGAATACGACGCCTAATACTTTTTGATAAAATTTTACGTCGGCTGTCAACCTGATGTAACCTCATTAATCGCCTCATATGACTGGCAGAGGAGCCGTTGAAGTATTCTTATCCCCTATCCACAAGGGATCATAGGCTTACAAATATACTTAACTTAATAATTAAAATTAATTTTAATTATTGAATAAAACTTAGACGGATTGTTCCATCTTGGATGTACGCGGAACAACAGGTGAGAAAAAATAATGTAGTTAAAAACGGAGAAGGCCTAAGGAATAAAGTGTTTGATACAAGCCGGACAACTTGTGCGGTAACTGTTTCACCAGTCATGTTCACAGGTCTACCCAACACTTGTAGTGTCGACGGTGTAGGAACATCACCACCTAACTCTAGACTGGACTCATGTATAAGGGAGAAAGATAGATACAAAGTAAGAATAGGTACTTGGAATGTTGGAACATTAACTGGTAGAAGTAGAGAAATGGACGACCCCAAGTATTTTGGATTAAGGCGAGGAAAAATAAGATATTTGTAAGCCTATGCATATAGGTAGTTAGTCTCGAGCTTAATTGTCTTTGTTTTAACAAACATTATGCCGTCAGACAACGCAAAGAAACTTACGGAGATTTTTTTTTATTGTTGAATATTTCGTCTTTGTGATGATTGTGTCATTGCAATACCACCTGATAAATTTTTTTATAGATATAAATATTTTTGTATCTTTTTTTGTCCAGGCCAGAGGAACCTTTAAATAATATTAGTGTCGATTTCTCAACAAAATATATCTACTTAATTAAAATCAAACTAAGGTGTTTTTAATATTAAAACAATAATTAATTTTTCGTTTCAATATTATTGCTTTTTAACGTTTAACGTTAAAAAGGTTTGAAACATAATTTTTTGTCATATGCAGTTTTTATAAAGATGCTAATAATTAATTTTTTCTTATATACAATTTTTTTAAATTAAACTTTTGAAAAGAATTCATTTTTGTTTTAAACGTGAAATATTGTTTATTGAAAACTTGTATAGTTTAACTAAAACTAACTAAACAAGAATTGTTTTACGTTATAAGTTGTATTATGTTTATAGATAGCACATATTTTCTTTACTTTTGGTTTATATATTTTTTTAATCTGACCCTCTACCAGTAGACAGGGAGATTTGTAGTATCACATTTTAATACATTTAATAAATAATACCTATACTTAATAAAAATATATCACCAAATCAGTGTTCCCCCGTGAATAAGATAAATAAAAAAATAATACCCTTTCACAAAATTCCACCACCCTCTTACGCATTCCATAAAACGCCCACGTAAGAGAATCTATCACATTGACCAATCAAATACAACATAAAATATTTCAAGAATCTCGCCAGATATCGCTAAATCAGTTTTGCATGCTATAAAGAGGCCATTTTTTCAAAAAAATAAAAAAGAGTTCTTGGTAATATTGATTATATTGGTCATATTAATACACGATTACAACAGGTCCAAGAATTCTGCTACCTTGGAAGTATCATAACTTCGAATAACAAATCAACACCAGACATCAGAAGAAGAATAACATTGGAAAATCAAGCATTCCAAAACAAAAATCAGCTTATCGCCAATAAATGCTCAGATAGCATTGGCATACGTAAAAGATTCGTTAAAACATTTGTCTGAAGTGTGCTTTTATATGGCAGTGAAATGGATAGACAAGAAAAGTAATGAGCAAGTGCTAAAAGAAGTACGAGAAGAAAGAGAGTGCATACGGGTGATTTAATCAAGTGACTAAGTCACAGAAAGTATAAATCTCGAGTAGAGTCCTAGATTTTGTGTATTTTGATAACTAAAAGAACTGGTTTTAGCGTGGAAAATGGGTTATTATGGTTAGAGGAGGGTAGCCTAAAAATCTTTATCGTAATCGTGGAAGCTGAGGATTTTAACTTTAATTGACTACTTATGAAAGAAGCCCTGCGTATAGGCCACTGTTTAAAAATCTGTACAATAATTCGATTTTGTCCAGATATTATCTGGTTATTTAGTGTTTTAAGAAGGAAACTCAGTTTTAATGATAAAAATATTTATAATATGTGAAATACATGTTCAAACGATAACATATTCTATGCAATATTATAAGTGATACCATTATAGTAAGTGACATTATTAAAACGACTATTAAAATAATTAAAAAAATAAACTCCAATATAATTTAAAACAATTTTAGTATTGATTTAAAATAAATTATGATGATTGAAAAAACTGATTGAAGATTGTTTTAACTCGATAGAAAAAATTTAATTTCACAATTCTAATAACATTACATTTATTTCATCGTTATTTTCACCGTTATTTTCATCATGGTTTATGACTATTTTGAAAGTTTCCGTAAATTTTAAATATGATAAAATACTTTTTATATTAACACTATGGAATGTTTTATCGATTAACCTAGTAAAAAGAAATATTTTTACTAAATGATTATTCATTGCTTTAGAATCTGACATTGTGTATAAATATTCAATAAATTTTAAATCATTTTCATTTAACTTATAATCTGTGATATATATTTCAGATTTAACATTAATACTCGATTCGTAGCCTGGGTCACTAATTAAATCATTTGAAATTAATTCAAAAGAGTCGGGTTTTATTTTTTTCATTATATTTTCGATATTTAAAATCAAATTATTATGGTAACCGCCTAGATCAAAAGATTTGAATACTTTTTGAACATCATGAGCTTCCTGACCGTTAAATAAAATAATGGTATTCTCAATTAAACATTTAAATTTTTTTAGGCCATATATTGCATCCACTTTTTGTTTATTTTCTAACAATAAAGAAACATACATACATTTTTTTCTCATTAAATGCATTAAAACAGTTTTAAAAACGTTTAAGACTTTTTGTTGGTAAATTCCAATTTGTTTTATCCATGAATCAAACCAAAAATAATTCTTTGCCGTCGTATATTCTCTATATATGTTATTGTAGATAGTTTCAAAAACAGCTTCACTCTGTTCACCGAAATCCATTATAATAGTTCTCAATAAATCTTTGTCTTCAATTATGTCACACAGGTAAATATTTCTGAGTGATAACGAATTTTCTTGCCCAACATTTTCTAATATAATTTTGTTGATTTCTTTTCTTTGATACATAGTTTTTATCAGTTTTGTAAGGAGTATATAATATTCTTCATCAAAATAAACAATACCGTAATTATTATTTTTTCGACATATTTGTTTACTTATATTATATAAACTATCGAGAACGAGTTCGATAGCTTTTTTAATATTGTTTTTATATCGATATATATTATTACTAAACAATTGAACATAATAAGTAAATAAATGCATCATCCAAAAAATGGTTAGTTTATTGTCAATATAATAATTTAATATTGTAATTAAAAATTGTTTTGTAATCGATTCATTTATAATCATTGAATTTATATCATAAGTTTGTCCAGGTGGAATATGAAGGAGGCGAAAAAAAAGTTCCGTATATTCCATAAAATTAAAAATATTACCACAAAAAAGGTCCAAAAATATTATATCCGTTTTTTTTGTTAACACAACATTTTCTAGATTTTTATTTTCTCTCGAGATTTCATTTTTGATATTTGAAAATGACAAATTCCGTATCTTATCAAAACTAAGATATGAAAATCCAGTGTCTAATTTTAAAGCTGTTTCTAATGATATTTCAATTTTCTCCCAGTTATTTTTGCCGTAACATAATATTGTATCCACAACACATAAAAAAAAAAGCAACATAGTATTTTTTTTAACAATCATTGTTAATTGGTAATGTATAAATTATTTAATAATCTATAAGTTTTTAAGATATATTTAAACTCTTTATATGTATTATAGTTGTCTTTATTTAAGTTTCATTTTCAATTTTAAAATTAGATCTCATGAATCATATGCTATAAATATAATAAACTTTTTATAAATAATTTATTTTAATAAACAATATATTGGGCTCTAATTTTGCATGTTCAGTAGTAAATAAAATATTAATATTAAGTAGATACAAAAAAGTGACAAAAATATATCACTTCATTTTGTGTATTATATTAATATATTTTATTATAATTAAGCAACCAGAAAAAATTCAATAGCGTGTCTTAACTTAAATCTCTCGATTTAAAACAAATAAAATCTTGACGTTTTCTATTCCTTTTGTTTTAAAGGTCGCTGATTTCAAATTAAATATCAGTTTTTAAATTCATCTTAATTGAGGAATACAAATAGGGAAACATTTTTTATGAATTATATGGAATATAAGTTTTTTAGGTCACTAAATAATTTCCATTGTATTTTTGGGTAGCCTCAGTAAAAATGTTGTAAGTAATAAGTATAGGAGTAGATTTGGGAAAAATATATTGTATATCAAAAATAAATATGTATATTATGATTAAGACTTGGCCGTTACCCTCAATTCTTAATACAATTTTATTTGTTTTAAAAAAAAATTATCTATGTTTCATTTTAATTAAAATTTGAATGACTTAAGTGTAGATTTCGTAAATTATTAAACTAAAAGTGCAAAAAATTTCATGAAATAAATGTTGACATTTTTGTTGCATATCTTTTCCTATTTGGTGTATATTATTAAAGCACAAAAAAATTTTTTAATTTTTAATCATAATGTCTAAAATAACTTTTTAAATGATATATGTTATAAGACCTAATAATGATGTTTTAGAGACTTAAATAAATAAAAAAAATATGAAGTTATCTCTAAAGCAATTGTATAATTATAACGCATCGGATATTTAAAAAAATTAAACAACATATAGTCAGCGCTGACGTCATGCTAAAGTACAATTGTTTCTAATCGTACTGTTGTGTGAGCCTACGTGGTAAAGGAATTAAATTTTATAAAAATTCGAAAACACTTACTTTTTAATAAAAATGTAGAATGTATAATTTGACTGAGCAGTAATTAATACAATAAAACGTTAATTCTTAATATTAATACAAATATATGTAAAACTTTTTATAAAAGTTTTGGCGACATCATAAAATCGTTATTGTTCGTGCAGTAACGAAAACAATAATAATTGTATTTTGCATTGAATAATATTTTCTAATTTAGTAATTTTTGTTATTTTCCTATACTACGGCCTCTAATTGTACATTACTTGTAGCGTGACAAATAATTTCTTAATTAAATTAGTATATTTTAATTTTCAATAATAGTATACACATATTACACAATGTTACCTAGTATTATTAATTTCATTCCTGAATACTTCACTCACTTGCTAACTATAAACTTATTATGATATTCAAGCAGGTGCTAGGTGGTTGCTAAATTAATTTGGGTATGCCGATGAATTGTGATTGTTTTCTTTCGTTTTGAATTATCTTACAAATAGATACTTATCTTTTTTTTAATAACTCCAAAGTACTTTTCTAGTTATTTTTCATAATTTAAATATGAGACCGGTCTGTAAACAACGTTTTGTTGTCTGGGAGCATTTAAAGAAAAATACTGATTATAAAACTGTTACGTGTCAAGTATGTAAAATAAATTTTACGGAAACACAAATAACTTAGAAAGTAAGTACTATTATTTATAACCATTCAATAAGGGTTTCCAGAAATACATAGGTATATGGAATTATATAATTTTAACTTCTTAAATTTATTATAGAGCATTTAAAACGTATACATCCAACCAAACTTAATGCCACCTCTAATAATGACAATGATTCAGATAACCAATTAATAGAAACTCCCGAAAATACATCTAGTTCTTCTACTTTTGCAATTTTTTCTATTTTATCATCTCAACATTTAACTTCAACGAAATTTTCTGAACTACCATCCAAACGGCCTCGTCAACTAATACTTTTTGTTTCGAAAAAAATGAATGAGGTAACTGATTCTGAAATTAAGGCTATTAATAAATCTTTGACTAAAATTATTGTTGCTGATTACCGTCCACTCTAGTTGGTAGAAAACGTTGGATTTTTAGAGTATAGTAAAAAATTACAACCACTTTATTCTGTCCCAAGTAAAAAATTATTAACCTCGGAATTACTGCCACGAAAATATATTATTATAATCCATGAAATAAAATCTATTCTTCACAAAATAATTGATTTATCAATCACGGCAGATATGTGGACATTTCATTGCAATAAATCATATATAACAGTGACGTGCTATTTTATGAACCTACCTATAATATTTTATTTTTTATGACAAATTATATTCACCAGTAATTGCAACTAAAGAAGCTTTTGGCAGTCATACTGGTCAAAATATAACCGCTACACTTACAAATATTTTTAATGACAGGGATAGAACACAAAAAAATAATAACTGTGTTATCTGATAATGGATCTAATATTAAAAATTGTATTAACGAATACCTAGTTAAACACTGTCGCCTATGTGTGGCACACACATTAAACTTCAGCATTAATGAGGCGATAAATGAAAATACTTATATTTACCAAATTTTAAGCAAATTAGGATAATAGTAAGGCATTTTGAGCACAGTAGCTATGCGACTAGAAAATGTAAAGATTTCCAATTACCGATGAATTTACCTTCATTAAAAGTTAAACAAGATGTGACCACAAGATGGAATTCTAGTTTTATAATAATGGAAAGACTTATAAAAATTAAAATCCTTTTATATGCCGAAGTCCAAATTGTTTAAACGCGTCTGAGTGGGAAATAATACTTGATTGTACTAATATTTTGAAGCCGTTTGAATTAATGACAATAGAATTATCAGTTGAAAAGTATCCGACCTTAAGTATGGCTATACCACATATTAGAGGTGTTCAACATATTTTAAAGAATTTGAAAACAGAAATTGATATTTGTTTGGATTATTCGAAAATGCCAACAATATGCAAAAATGGGTAAGATAAGAATTAACAGCGATGATTACTAACAATACTGAAGAAGACGAAATAAATACAACTGAATGTGCGACAGAACTCACGTCAAATATTAATTCATTATGGGAGTATTTCGATAGTAAAGTGGAAAATGTCAAAACTACACAGAGTCCAAGTGTAATTTTGGCTTTGATTATATAAGTCAATATTTGAAATGACATCTTTGGATCGGAAAAAATCTTTGGAATTTTGGAAACAGCGCAGAGACACATTTCCAGATTTGTATAATATGCAACTGAAATATTTTTGTATTCCAGCTACATCAGAAATTGTATTTTTGATAACAAGTTATATCACAAATGATCGCAGGAACCGGCTATCTACGAAAAATTTAGATTATATAATTTTATCTTCGATTCGATACTGAGAAGGTATTAATTTTAAATTATGTGTTTTTTTTTATTATTTTTTGTGTCTGTTATCACTTTTTCTCAACTCTCACCGAACCGATTTCTTTCAACTATACGTCAAAAGATCACAAATCATATCTAGTCGAAGACATTATCCTCAACAATTTTAAACATTTTCCTCGTTCCCCGTAAATGTGGAAAATCTCCAAAAAAATTACAAATTTAAAAATTGCTAACATTTTAAATTTTTTTTACTTAAAATTGCCATAACTTTTTTAAAAATTATTAAATCAATATGATTTTTTTTTATAAATACATGAGATATTTACCTATCATTTTATATTCTTTTTTATAATTTTGACCCTTTACCTGCCCACGGAAAGGGGATTCAAAATGACAACTTTTTCATAAAAAAATAACTTTTCAACTTAACTCTTGAAAGTGTTCCAAAAATACTGATACTTTTATATATATATAAATAAAGCTAATTTAATGTAATTTATTATGAAAAAAAATATAATAATAATAATGATATTATTATTATTATTATAATAATCATTATAATTTTATAATGATAAGTATTATTTATATATTTCTTTCATTCGACATACTTTATTTTTATTATTATTATATACAATTATTCGTGAAGATCAGAATTTTTTTAGTACTTTACGAGTTTGTAAAAATGTTAAATTAATAAAAAACTTTCAATGTCGCCAGCGTTTGTTGACATAGGATCTGAAATTTTTACCAGACTTCAGTCAAAAGTCAGTCTAGAGCTACTCTAAAAATTATTTTGTAATATGTGCAGTTTGGATCATGTTGTGACATCTTATTTTAGTTCCTGCACACAAATTTAACTAATTGATCTATTAATTAATGCGAATACTTTATAATCGTTACAGTTTTTACAATATCTATTTACTCCATATACTTCATATATACTATTTTTTATTTGGAATTTTTATTTAGTTTTATAAAGAAAAATTAAATTTTATTTAATACATCATTAATTATCTTTTTATAATATGTTTTATTTTTGTAAAAAGTATAAATAAGTTTTATGAAACCAACTCAATCATATAATATTTCATTTAAAATACTTAAATGTTCATTTAAACAAAATTTTATAAATAATTATACTGGTCTTTGCCTTAAAACCACCTGCCAGTATCTGCTGTAGCCAAGTACTTATGCCGGAATCACTGTACTTCCACAATCACCGCCCTAGGGCCTAACATACCAAAGGCACGTGGTGAATTTTAGAATCTGAGGTGGAGTCCCAGCTAACGAGAGCGCAGTATGAAAATTAAAATAGTTAACAATTTTTAAAAACTCTTGTTTTGTTTTTATAGCTTAATAAATCAAATAGAATTAATTTATGTAGAGTAGAATAACTCGATAATTATTATCAGGGGGATGTTAGGGCGAAGCCTACACGTTAGCTAGTTTAGAATTTGAATTGCGCAGCTGACAAAAATCATGTAATTATACCTTGTTTTCTTTGTACTAAAATAAATCATTTTTTTTAAATCAAATTATATCATGATAGATGATTATAATATAGATGATATGGTTTTAGAGAAAAGAATGAAGCTGGTGAAAGAATCAAGGATTTCGCAGTATCCTATGATCTTGCTATGGATATTTCTTATTTTAGAAATAGAGAAGAACAGTATATAACTTATAAGAGTGGGAGTAATAGATCACAGATTGATTATTTGATGTGGAAGAGAGAGAGAACGTAAAGCAAGTAAAAGATTGTAAAGTTATCCCAGGCAAGAGTGTTGTGAAAACTTCACAACATAGACTGATGGTAATGGAGTTGTGGTATAGTAGAAAGAGAATATACAAATACAGAAAAAACACAGGAGAAAAATCGAGGATTCGGTGGTGGAAATAGCAAGGAGAAAGTGGAAAATAGTTTTTAAAGACGGTAAAAGAGGTGGAAAAGTGGAAGTTTAGGATAAGCATGGCCGATGATCCCATGTATTTGGGATTAATGCGTGGAAAAAGAAGAAGATGAAAGTTTAAATAATAATGTTATGATTGATTTCAGTTTTTGATAATGTATCGATTTTTTTTAATTGCTGTTCAAAAAATATTAAAAACTATTAACTATTAGTTTTTATTAACATTTTTTATTTTAGATTTATGTGTAAATCTATGACTAATTATTTAACAAAAAAAAAAATTTTTATGTTGCTGTAATCAAAAATGATATAGACTTTAACTTTAGATGTTTTATCAAGTGTTGTTTCAAATTTAGTGTAACACATAAACAACACAATAAATCTAGTTCATCTTTGGATTGCAATATAGTAATATGTAGAAAAAAGACATTTTATAGCAAGCTAAAAACATTTTAAAAAAATATTAAATCAACAATTAGGAAACGTTTACATTTTCAGAAAAATAAGCTATAAATTACTATATTAATTATCATTATTATTATTAATAGTTTACTATTAATGAAAAAGAACATTATTTAAGGATAATATAAGAGATTAACAAGTAAACATGACTATGGACTTGAAAAAAAAACTCACAAGACGGTAAAAAATTAATTGATTCACATTATTTTTTAGGGTATATCAGAAATGTCACTGGGTGGGTTTATTGAAAATTTAAGACTTTTAGTAGCAAAACAGCCGCGCAGCGAGTGTTTTTTTCGAAATTTTAAAACAATCGGCAAAAAATTTCCAATCTTAGAAAATAATATTTCCAGAATCATGTTACTGACTACTCTGATTAAAATTTTATGATTTGAAAATCTGAGCACATTAATTGATTTTTCCTGAAAACCGATTAAGACATTTTTTCCTTGTTCATTTTATCAATTGATCTAAATTTTTAGATTGATGATTTAAGGTGCAAATATTCATATATTTACCAAATTTAACTATATTATGAAATATCACCTATTAAATATAAGTATTTTTAATTGTATAGTGGAATCAAATGATTAAAACCTTTGGTTATAAAGCTGTAACGTTTTTTAGTTCGAGATAGTATTAATGCAATTATGGTGCCCACTAAAAATTTAGTGTTATTCACTGCTGTTCATATAATTTTTCTAATAATTTCATTGGATTTGTTACATTTTGTATACTTATGATATGATAATTTGATTCAAAATACGTTGTGTAAGTAAACATAGAATTTATACTTTTCTGAAGTTAAATTGATTATTTTTTTGTTTAAACTTTATTTATTTCAAAATAAGTATAAAATGTATTCTTAGTAATTTAAGCTTATTAAGATGATAAAATTGTACTAATGTTTTATAACGGGTAAGTAAAATTAACTACAAAATAAGCTTATTTTTATTTGACTTAATTTTTTTTAAATGCAGTTAAAATTTTCATATAGGAAAACTGAAACATATAATTTCCAAAGAAATATATTTACATTTTTGAATTCACCGCTGTTGAAAAACAATGTAAATATTTAATAGATAAAAATAATTTTTTTTCTTGTGTCAAAAAATTAAATTAATGTTATATTTTATTAATAAAATATTACACTAAAATATATTTTGTTTGAAACAAAATAAGTTGGTGTTATGTAGTATAATCAATTTTAGGTGATGCTCAAGGCCCCCAAATAATAAGTTTATGATCGTTTTTTGCTTATAATAGATAAAAAAGTCACATAAAACAAATTTGAAGGGTAATCATAAAGTTAACTTTTTTATTGTCCAACTATATCATGACCATCATATTTATAAATTCAGCCCTTAATATAAGGAAAAAATTATTTATGGATTTTATTAACTTGCATCTAGTATTAACTATTTTTTTTTCATAGTTTGCACTTGTGTCATATATGAAAATAAAATATAGAAATTTCACCAATTTTTTACACAGTGGTCAATTAAGGATAAGACATTTATTTTCTTAGAAACTTATAGGAATTAAAAATATTTGTAAATAGAAAAATTACTTGAGTAAAAAAATTTAATAATTAATATGACAGGATATATATTGCATTATTATTTATTAATTGAGTCATAAAAAACTTCTTAATGCATTAATTAGGAGTATTATCAATAAGAAAGTTTCATTGAATTGATTAAGACATTTTTTTTTTATAACAAATATGAATTATAACAAGTAGTTCACTTTATGGTTAAAACTTAAAAAGTTTTTGTACATAATTAAATAATAAAATTAAATAAGAATATTCCTCAAATATTAATGTTTATTAAAAAATGTAGATTATTTTCTTAATATAAACGATCAATTGTCTTGAACTCCAAAAAGCAAAAGTACTGCTATCAGTTTTTTTGTAATAATATTTTTTAACTTAGTTTTGAACATTATGTATCTCTTCCTAGATATATTAAATTACAACTAATGTTTTAGGCTCTATTCCTAGAGTTGTTGTAGAATGCATTTCTACGAAAAAAAAAAAAAATAATACATTGATTTATTTTAAGATTAATCAATAATAATAAATTACAACTAACTATTTTTAATTGTTTCAGGTTTTATTATCATCTGAACAATTAATTTGAGTTTACTTTGGAAAATTGCTCTTAAATTTAAAAAATTAAGAATATTATGCAATTTAATAGATTTCAAGTTCTATATTGTAAGCCCAATTTTAACATAAATTAATTGATATAAGATAATACAACACAGTGTTTAGTTAAAAAACTTTGAGTAGTGAATTCAACATCTTTTTCTATTCAAATAATTTTTAAATACAATACCAGAAAATATATGGTTGAAAAAATGTTGTATTCACAGAAAAAACTAATTTTTGTATTTTAAATTATTATAGATTTAAGATTGCATGGACCGACCTTAACGACTAATGTCTGAAAATGTTTGTATTGACTATTTATTAACGCCATTATCAAATAGTTAATAGTGAGTAAAACTATAACTATTTTTGAATACTTCCAAGCATAATATTAAGTTTTCCGAAAATTTAAGAAAATTATTAGTAATGTAGTGTAAAGTATATTTTAATGAGGGGCTAAAAAAAATTTATCAAACACCTCCGCCTTTTATTTAATTATGATGAGAAGCGGTAAATGTTGCTCCGCGAATATTTTTCTAAATATTGGCTTGCACACATACATTTAGTTTGACATAATTATATATAATATTTTTTTTATTAACTGAATTTATTTTCTAGATCAATAATGGTTTTTAAAAAAACAGATTTATGAACAATTTGGTAGGTAATATCTTTTAATTCTTATTCTGGTCTACCTTATGTTTCTGACTAGTCATGTCTGATTTATGTATTCGCCAAACAGTTTGATGACGACCCTCACCTTACAATTTTTATAGGTGTCATGAAAGGTACAAATTTTCCGTTTGACCAAAACTGAATTTTATTTTTCGTAGTATTTTTGTGTTAATATTTGTACATGACAGAAAACTTGTTTACATTTTAACACATAGCTTTTCTTTATTAATTAAGTTAACGAAGTACCTTGATTAAGACTTATAGCTGTTAAAACTTTAAATTACATTTTCTTCGAGTAAACTTTTGTTACTTGGATAAATAAAAATGTTTTTTGGCTAAGATAAATAATAAAAAAAAAAAAACTATTTACACGTGTACTCAGTTATTATTTTGGAAATAATTTTGCTCAAAAATAGCTTTAAATTACAAAATTAAATTTCAACTAACTTATTAATTAAAGCGCTTTATAGTTTTTTATAATTTATATTAATTGTTCTCTTATTTTATTCTGTCGGATTGTTTACAAATATATATTTAAAAAAATAAAGAATGACGGAATGTTTCTCTTAATAAAATAAATTTAGTATATAGTATTTCCACTAAAATACTTGGAAATTTTAAGAGCATATTGTAATGAACAAATGTAAGGAATGTTCTTTCAGTGCTAAAATTGGTCGTGTGTTATTCACTTTAAAATCAAAGAGAGGATTTAATGTTTAGTTGTTTAATATTAAATTGGTTTAGTTTTACAAACTTTCTTATGTACCTGAAAAAAAGTTTATCGAGTGATCCTTATTTTCGCGCCAAAAGAGTTAACTATAACTGCGTCCTTGTACTATGTATAATTTATCAACTTTGAACGGTTGGAGTTGAATGGGATTTGGAGTGCAAAAGTTTTAAATGCATTCATACACTACTAACTACGATAAAGTTCTTCGTAAAACGTATAAACTCATGTATTATCTAATGTATTTTTGCTTTTTGAACCGAATTTTTGTGTGTGGGCTCAGATCGCCATAAAAGTTATGTTTAAAAACCATGACCAACTTAGCTCTGAGTTTTGATGTTTACTTTTTTCATACAAGTTGAGTCAGGACCAAGGACGTATTCGAAAGGGACAAGCGTCTTCCATGTTGTTACAGACGTATAAAATTATAAGCAATAAATTGTTTTATTTGTAATTTTTTTTTTATTATTTATCTTATCAACCTTTTTTATTTTACTTATATTTACGTTTAAATTTTTCCGCATAATTTACTGCTTTTCAAAGAACTGGTGAATTTGTACAGCTCGACGTAACAGAATTGATGCCGATAGCTACTTATCGAGACGAAGTTAGGTCTTAACGACCTAACTGCTGCTTACTGAATCGAAAATTAGGGTAAGGGTTCAAACTTGGAATACGACAATTAGTCAAAAATGTTGGCAAGTGATCGCACCTTTGAAGAATATTGCAGAAAATGAATACGAATTGGATGGTAAAGGTTCGAATTCGTATCTATGAGAAGTGTATATTTTACTTAAGTGCCATATCAATTTGTTGGGCAAACAACTTTTTACTTGGTTATTAAATTAAATTACAAATTACTCGATAGATTGAGAATTAAACTACATAAAATTTACTTAATGTAACTTCTAATAAACATTAAACGAACAACGTGACTATTAATTTGATGTTAAAAAAGTAACTTCATCACAGTGGAAGTATCTTTTTTTTATTTATATGTTAAATATAAAATTATATCACAAATACACATAATCTTTATTATGAAATTCCTTTCAAGGGCATATTTAGAAGTTCATAATTTGGGTGTAATAAACTACTTAATAAAACCAACAGTTATTTATTCTTTAGTTTCAATAAAACATCTACACGTATATAACTGAACAATAATCATTGTATTTACATTATTTTAGTTAACTGTACTAAAATGTTTATTATATTTATTACATTGTTATAGTAACTAAATAATAAATATTTTCAACAACGTAGTAAATATGTTTAACAAAATCTCATTTGTGGTATCAGCAAATCACTAAGTTACATTAAGCATACACATTCATACATATGACAGTTTTTCGATAACTGTTACAATTTGACAGTTAACAAAACGGGTTTGTTAAATATAAACCTCATATTTTTTTCAGTGTAGGGACAACAAACTTTCAAGTATTTTAAACTAAAATGAATAAGAAAAAGCAGATATTTTTACACTATCATTGCCAATTAGGGGCAAATACGGGCTCCAATTATTCCTCTAATTGCATACTATTTTCACTATGTTCATTTAATTGAATTAAACAATATTAAAATTAAAGTGTAAATTAGGATGAACAACTAACTTTCAATTGTTTTCTGAGTAATTAGGTTTCTTTTTGAAGTGGTTTTGTTATTGATATTAAACCTGTTAAGCCTTTTCACGCGTCCGATTACGCTTATGTGATTTTTTATCATGTGATATCGTGTTTTAATCCTTTTAAAATATTTACGGCTTCAAATTTATTGAGCCCATGAGTTTCAGTGCAGATCCTTTGACCAAATAACCATATGGTTTCTTCTTTTAATAAAATATAAAATAATATAACTATTGTTACATTATTTTTATAATATAAAAGTAACTTCCTTGCAATGAATATTTGTTGATTTTTATACTAAATATAAAATTGTTTGCAAAATAAAAATATAAGAGCAAAGTCAATATAAAATTAAAATATATTTTAATTGGACAGTGTAACTTCAGCTGGGTAGAGGCAGCCTTAACAACCATAGGCGTAATTTGAATAATTGTTTGTGAGATCTAACTTCATTTTTCCTTTTTCCAATAATTTCTAAATTTATATGTAATTTTCATCATTTTTGGGGTGTTTCGACAAAATTATGCGGGTCTTATCTTCCTCAAGACGCTCACAAAATTGCATCTATGTTTAGAGTTGTTTAATTTTTCTTTTGAATTTAGAGCGTGTATGGTGTTTTATACAAATTGTTTCACTGGCGTAATTATGAGGGGAGGAATTACGTTGTTAGGGATGGTAATTATTAGTTGATAAATCAAGAAATATATTCAACTAAAAGAANCCCTCAAAAACCTCACAAAATGCATCTATGTTTAGAGTTGTTTAATTTTTCTTTTGAATTTAGAGCGTGTATGGTGTTTTATACAAATTGTTTCACTAGCGTAATTATGAGGGGAGGAATTACGTTGTTAGGGATGGTAATTATTAGTTGATAAATCAAGAAATATATTCAACTAAAAGAAATCAAATTTTTTTTTCCAATATTGTATGTATTTTGCGAGTAATCGATTTGTGATAAACCGATCAATGTGTATTTACTTACTGTTGTCGTTTTTTACTATAAACACTATTTTATTAATTCATAAAATGATGTAAACTTTTATCTGGTTTGCATTCAGTTGTTGTAATTTGATTTAATAAAATAAAAATAGGATAACAGAGAAAAAATGTATAGTAATATTACACGAATTTACCACTTATGCGACGTACAACATTATTGTTGTGTTAGGTTTGTAATAGAAACAATAACTGTATTAAATAAATTTAATTCGGTTATTAATGTACATCGATTTAATAAAATAATAGTAATAACTATAACAATAATAATTACAGCAAAAGCAGAAAAAAAGTCTTGTTGTAACGTTCATTTGCACTGCCACTAACAATATTTCTAAAACAGTCTAAATACGCGGCAATATCTATTGTAAGGCATTTCACGCCAAATATCTGCTGACATACTATTACTCAATAGGAACATTTGATTCCTTTTTGGCATTCTTTTCAAATAATTACGGCGCTTTTTATTCAAATGTATTTTATTGAACATTTTTATTCGTTTTTCTTCAGAGTGTTTTCATTGAAATAGACTACAAACAAATATGTTATATTTTATTCGAATTCTGCATGCATTTACATGGTTAATTAATTCTTCTGAGTATTTTAACGTTAAATACATAGGTGATATGAAAAATGATTTATACATTTCTATCTTAACTTAAAATTATTAGTCATTTTATAATCTTATATCGAACGTTTTTTATGTAGATAGTTGTACTACATGAGATTCGTCAGATCGTTTCATTTGGTACATAGTTCAATAAACATATTAGTGATTTTTGTCAAGTTATTTTTCATCGTGTCACATTAAAATTATCATTATCATTTTCTGACATGAAACCAAATACAGAAAGTGATTATGAGGTTTCAAAAGATAATCGTTACCCATGAATATTTTGCAAACGTTAAATAATATTTTTAATTGATTATCTATTCAAGTCATTACTGCTGAATGTCATACCTTAGTCGGGGAAGGTCCATTTAATTCAGTAACCAGTAGCATCCCCCCGAAATCCATAAAATTAATATCTCGCTCTAAAATGAGTTTCATTTCCTTATTTAAATTACAATAGGCATTAATATAAAAATGAGTAAAAATTTATATTCAATTTTCAATCAAAAACGTTATTAAATAAAATATTATGAGAACATAAAAAGTTATGAACATTCAGTGAATACATATTATATTTCTTTTTGCGGTCAGCCAATTAAATGTGTAAAAACTAGTAAAAATTTTTTAACTTTACTGTTTAATGTCAACCATAAAGAATCGTTGGTAAAATATGAACATACATAGGGAGCTTTGATTGCGCCAATAATTTCTATTGAAATGTCGAATTTATCATTACTTTGGGTTTAGGACGTCAAATAGAGAACACTCGGTGTCTGCTTTAATTGTATATTATGGTGTAACTTGTAAATTTAAAAATACAATAGACAAATGAAATTTGTAAACTTACTGTTCTGTTGATTTATTTTTATGTGTGATTGATGTTTGACAGTACAATCCAACGCGGATTGTAAAAAACATAAAATTTTTATGGAAGAAGCGCCTACGTAGTAGCGAATGGCGAATAATCGTTACAATATATCGGCGGCGAAAGTTTTGGACGTGGCGGTGTCGAATGCACACGATCAGAGTACCGCCGTGTCACGGACGTGGTCGTCTACTGTGTGTGTGATACGCGGCAGGGCCCTGGAAAAGCGAGAAATTACCACCGCCCCGCCGCGGTCGCCCGCACACCCGTTGCCGCCACCGCGGTCGTCCGCCCTTCTCTCCGCTGTCGTTTGAGCCACCGCTGCCGCCATCGTTCCAACCAAATGCTCAACTGTGGACCGACACAACATCCTTTTCGTTATACAGATATAATGTGCACGTGATCCGAATGTTTTTTGGGTCAAACCGATCTTAGCTCAGCCAGATTTAACAACAAGATAAATTGAGATGAGATTAACTGCCATTTCCTTTTACACTCCATGTTATTCGTTAATTTTATTTTTCTATGGCGCATCACTTATACGGATGAACCGTGGAAATTTATTGAAAACTTAGAAGACTATTTCCATAGGTTCTGACGTTTTCAAATCCCCCAGCGTTAACCTGTCTAAAGTATCACGTACTCGTCACCCTACAGCAGTTATTTTACGTTTTTTATTTTTTTGAAATTGTACTAAATCACCTACGTCTACCTCATTTTTTGACACCCGATATTCGTTATTATTTACATAGTGTACACGTGACATTCATCATTTTTCCAAGCATCGCATCGTAATTATTCTCCACGTAATAACTTTCAACTATCTAGTGAAACCTCAAAATAACCATCTCCTGTTTTACTTAAAAATATATTAAATGTTCAATGTAATAATTCTATTGTAACAATCATAATTCCGCATATTTTCCCGAGCACTCTAATTTTTGCTAATCTTATTGTAGAGAAATTAGATTTTTTCTTTTTTACACGTGATTCTTTTCATAGCTCTTCGTCAATTATTAATTTGATTTACACTTTTGATGATATGTTATAATTTTGTTACTGTTACTGTTTATTGATACTTTTGTTATTATTTGTCATGTACATATTTAATATTTCTAATGTTATATTTGCACTGTAAAATATGTTTTTCTAAAAGGTTCTTGTACCAGTTAAAATTAAAATAAATAAAACCGTAACTCGTTGAAAAGCGAATAATATAGAATAATTTTTTAAACAAAAAAAGTTGTTCAAATGAACAATAGTTCTGATGATATTAGAAAATAGTTGCCATTTGAAAATCAGAAGTTCATACGATTGTGTATACAAATGTGTTAGGGAAAGTAACAGATTTTTTTGTGTAAAGCTACTCAATGAAGAAACATTATTGTTAAAAAATCAAATCATGGTCAATTCTAAGAGTTTCGTCAGTCGTAGTTAAGGAATCATAATATCGTTCAATTTTAGATCTTATCAATGTTTTGAACTTAAATTTAATATAGCAGATATGTTTTTTATTTGATATTGCTAAAATTCAAGAGAATATGAAATTATCAATTTTATATCCATATATTATAAGAAATGAATTCGTAATAATAAATCTGTTCTATTATTATGATGTTCAATAAATGCTTATTTGTTCGATATCTAGATGAGTTACTCTAAGTGTTCAAGCAAGCGAGTTAACTTTTTCTTAAATATTTAAAATGAATTTTATCAAGTTTAGATTAAATAGATAAAAACATCTACT
Source organism: Daktulosphaira vitifoliae (assembly GCF_025091365.1). Taxonomy (NCBI): domain Eukaryota; kingdom Metazoa; phylum Arthropoda; class Insecta; order Hemiptera; family Phylloxeridae; genus Daktulosphaira; species Daktulosphaira vitifoliae. The sequence goes on along the minus strand of NW_026099572.1, from coordinate 44,039,792 downwards.
AATATGTTTCCGTAAAATATTTTGATTTTCAGTCTATTTTCAGCGTTTATTTGTAAAAGTATAGTGTAAACAAGTTTTTAAAATACTATATTTAATTATAGAAAACTTTATGAAAAGTTTCGAATAACATAACTCATATTTTTTTTTTAAATTACACTTTCTCTACAAGCACAATATGATGTATTATATTAGTTTGAGTTGTCCGAGAAACAAATTAGCAATAAAACAACCCTCGAAGTAATTAGTCTGTATGGAAAGTAACTTTCTACTGAAACCACTAATACATCATCATATTATGCATTTATAACGAGGTCTGCGTTAATGCGGATAGATTATTATTTGTTTACAACTGTTGAAATCGTTCAATAATGCAATAAGGACTTAGGCAACCACGATGTGGAAGGTTACCATGTATATGATAGATTATTATAATTATTCCTAGTGAACATTTTCAATCGATGTATATATTATTTCTTAATGAGCATGATTCTCAATTGAAAAAATACTATTTGTAATATCTATTTTTATGTAAATAAATTCTCGATTATAGAAGACCTGATAATATATTTCTCGATTAAATTTACATAAATTGATGAGAAAATTTACTGAATGAGAAAATTTAATCACATGGGTTTGAGTATTCCCAAAGCTGTTCTAAGAGTGGATGTGATAAATATATCTTGTCGTTAATTAATAATAGAAGAGGAAGAATTTTTATCAAAAAAAAAAAGGTTTAAATAATGGTCTTAAGATTAAAGAAAAAATTATTCAGTGGGTAAAAATAATTTTTTCACCTGTTCCTATATTTTTAGGCTTAATACTTTATCTGGTAAAAATATTTCCTAAAATTGAACTTATCTTTTCAAAGTAGAATAATTTTAAATGAGATAAAAAAATAAATAAAAGTAAAGCAGTGTTCCACGGTCACGCTGAAAGTTTGATAGATTTAGTAGAAATGGCAGTATCTTGTAATCCAAATCTGGTTCGCATGACTAACATTAATAACACCTGGTGTCTGTATAAAACTTTCATCGAGATAAATGTGTTTAATGCGGTGAGAAAGACAAACGTAACTGTAGCATTAAACTACAGTTTTTTTAACTTCAATGATATTTAAAATGTAAAATAAGTATGGCGAGACAAAGGGGTCAGTTATAAATTCTGGAAGGTTCCTTTATTATAAAATTTGCTTATTCAACCTTAATTTAATAAATTACATATTATAATAATATTACATTATTCCTCATACTTCCTAAATCTTTCTGAATATTCACATAATAATGAATTTCTTATATTATTTCTCGGCTTATTAATTTTTTATATAATTGTAATTTTAAGTAATATTAGCCACGAGTGATCGATTTTTATTATATATATTTTTTAAAAAGCATATAGGTTAGGTAATTGAGGGTTTGAAATTTTAAAGAAAACCCCGAACATTTCTTCAATTATTAATTTTGAACTATTGAAACGTTTATTCCCTCCCTTGTCATATTACTTTATGGATTATTTTTAATTTTTGTATAGAGACCCTCTTGAATCATTTTTGAAACCCTAATGAAATAATCCCTTTTCATTATTACTATGGAATTCTTCTTATCTGATTTTAAATAAAAGTAGTTTTTATTTTTTAGATTTTTAGTCGTACATTTTTTTCACTTTTTCCTTCTTTATATACTACACAATTTTAACACTACCTTCTTGTTAAGTTTTAATTATTAAAATCAACCCGATTTTAATACCTATTAGAAGATCTTCCAAAATATTTATCATAGAAAATATGTTTTTTACATTATTATTAATTTAAAACTACTAAAATAAAGTTTAAGTATAATAATTATTATTGTACTCGATGTAAAATTATAAATATTTTTTTTTATATAGCGAGTTGTAATTGTACTTTTGGATATTATGATAATAAATAAATAAATCAAAACATAAAATACAATTTAATATATTAAGCATATTATTTACATAATATATAAATTGTATTATGTACATTATAATATACTCAACTAAAATTACTTAGTGAATAATGTAATTATCTTAAATTTTTAAATAAATTAATAATAAAACTATATTGGCACTAAGTAACAAACTATATATGGCTAAAAAACCTTAATAAATTCAACTTTCTTGTTTATTTTTCCAATAACATATTGTCTTTTTTTTAAATTGTCTAAAAAAATTATTTAATTTAAATAAAAAAATATTATGTAACAATAAAATACACTACTGTAACAAACCACATTACTTGTTTTTTCAATTAAATTTTTCGTTTTCCGAGTATTTTCAATTTCTTGTGATAATAAGTCGCACCTTTTTATTAAAATGTTTTCCTCCAATTCTTTAGCTGTAATAATATAATAAAAATTTATTTTTATTTTTATTGTTTGTTAATAATAATATTAAATGAGCAAAAAAGGTCTTCTGCTTGTAACTAAGTTACTGACTGAGACTAAAATTGACAAAATTGCCGAACATATTATTGTAAATAGTTGTTTTGGAGGTTTTTCAACCCCATTTTCTACTATGATACTAACCTATCGGTTAGTAAATAACATTTAGTTCATTTTAGTTCCTGCGCGCAAATTGAAAAAAAAAAATTAAAATATAATATATTTTTCAAATCCCGCTAAAATTCAATCTACAACTATATTTTTGCACTAACAATAGAATCTAGACGAGAATGAAAAGCAAGAAAGGTCCTTAAAATAAATTTAATTTATTCATCAAAATTTAAACCTACTTCAAAGATTTCTTTGTAGTTTGTCAATTTCAAGTTCAAATATTTGACATGTATTATGAAATTTCTTTTTTAATTTGATTTCTAGTTTTTCTTGTCGATCCATCTGGAAATGAAAATTATATAAAACTAATATCGATTCTTATACCAAAAAAAATGAATTTTTCATGCATTTTTTTACTTAAAAATACCTGTTTAGATAAAAGTTTATTGAGATATTGATATTGTTTCTTGAGATCTTGAATTGTATCAGCCCATTTTCTTTCAGATTGAATTTTTACTTCAATTATTATTTTTTCTTTTTCTATCCTTCATTTATGAACATCTTTTATTGATACATAATCTTTATTTATTTTTTGTTGAATTTATTTTAATAATTCTATAGATGAATAATTGGATTGATTAGTATTAACATTAACAGTTAACAATTAAATTTTTTCTAGGAGTTAAACTTGTTTATCTTCTTCCATTTTAATAATTTCTTGTAATTTTTTAATCTATATTTATATAACCGATCAAATATCATTAAACAAGTTAATATACTTTCTATTTTTAACTATCAGAAAAAAGAGAATAACAATAATAAGAAATATTCTCATGCTGTTAATTTGATTATTATTGAAATTAGAAAAATATGAGATAAATTTAATAATATAAACAGAATTTTTTTAGACTATCTTTTTTATGATTATAATGTAAGAAAAAATCAAAAATAAATTTTGAGAAAAAATAAATATGCACTATTAAATATTACTTTTATTTAGTTAAAAAATATCACTATAAATTAAAATGAAAATTTAATTTTAAATTAGTATAAATCTATCCAAATAAACTTACTTGTTTAGGTTTTTTTTGCTGTTATAGCTTACTGATGGTTAAAATTTAAAAAAATGTAAACAATAATTATTTTAAGTAAAATATACATAAATTTCGCATAATTATAGATTAGACATCTGGATAAACCAAATCTTCACATAGGCGTTAACTTCCATTGTTCAGTTGCTCTATGAGCTGAAACAATGCATTGTTTTTTAAAAATATGTCTTTAATATTAATATAAATAGAAAATACTTCTGAGTTGATTTGTTTTAATTATTGATTTTCAGCAACTAAATTTTTATTTGATAATTCGAGGGACTCAATTTTATTTAAAGCATCAGTATAATTAATGTCCAACTCATCTATTTGACTTTGTAGTCTCTTATTATTTTCATTTTGAAAGAATATTTTTTGTTCAATATTTTCTAATTTATATTTGAGCAGTTTCTTTGTTTCTTTATATTAATTGGTTCTTGTAGCATGATTACCTTAATAATTGCATTATTATCATTATTATTAATGGTGACTCGTTTCAGATAACATTTAATGGCTTAGTTTTCTAAAATTAAATTGATAAATAATTGTATAAATAGTCTTGTCAACGGTTTTCAATTTAATTATATTTTATTTTAAACTTAATTTTTTAGTTAACAATAATTAACGTTAACATTAAAAATAAATAAATATAACAATAGAATATACTATGTTATATATATAGTTAATTTGTTTTTTTTTCAACAAAAAATAAGAAAATTGTTGTTAAATATTGATTTTCTTAATGAAAATATCTCACTTTAAAACGGGGGTCCTGAGTTTGATATCAAGTCCCTGAAAATTGTATTTTTATTAATTACAGGTATTTTAATAAATTCAAAATATTTCACTTCTTATTTTCTCCAAAAACCCTCAATTAAACATGGTTTTCAAGTATTAGAACTACAATAACAAACTTTTAACAAAAGTTAGTTAAGTAATTAATTAATCATATTATACACATGTGATGCCGTAAATTGAAGACATCTATTTTTCGAAATAAATTTCTCATATAATATTTTGAAATATATACCTACAAAGCATGTCTTGTACGCTGGGGAGTTCGATAAATAACTTCATGACAAGTAGAAAAAGTTATAGCATTTTCAGAATTAGAACTTTCGGACTCCTTATTTGTAGGTGTTTTACCTAAAGTAAAGAAATTAATGAATAGAAGAATTAATAATGTACTTAACAATTAAAAATTTGAATAGTGTAATATATTATTACTAGCTGAGCTTCAATTAAATCAATTTCTTCTTGATACCTTAAATATTTAATAAAATTCAATGTATCATAGTAATATATATAATTATAATAGAAATCAATAATAAATAATTAAATTAATATTTTTTGTTTAAATGTTTTATGGATACTGAAGATTTGAAAATTAATGAAATGAGTGGTTGCCATAGTTGTAAAAAATACTTTTAAAAAGTATTTTAAATAATACTCAAATATTTAAAAAAAAATGTATTTAAAATACTATTTGAATACTTTTCATACAAAAGTATTTAAGTAATACTCAATTACTTTACAAAAGTATTTTAAATACTAAGAATACAATTAAAAAATAATAATAATGTTTTTATTTTAACTAATAGCAAAAGGTTCCACCTAAATAATTACCAAGAGGGTAATTTGAGTCAAATATTGAGTACTCTTAAATTAAGAGAACTCATTTATTATTTTCGATATTTTTTGTTAGAGGTAAATAAAATTAATTATTGGAGACTAATCAGTGAAAAAAATAAATATTAGTACACGTGTAAAAACCTGTAAAGTATGTCTTATTGACAATAGAGTAAATCATTTGAACCTGCAATAGGCTATTGTAGGTTCAACTGATGTATTAAAAATAGATGTATACATAATAGCATTTAGATAAGCACAATAATTATGTTATACTATAATGTAACATATAAAATAACAGAGAATTATTCTCAATTTTCATTTTGACTGAGTTTAATTTGCTTGCTGTGTTACGGTTAGCAAATTAAAAAAAAAAAAGTATATTAATAAATTATATTAGTACTGAATATTAAACAGTATTAAATACTAATTAATTGTATTTAAAATACTACTCAGATACTTTTTATTAAATGTATTTAAAAATACTATTCAATACCAATGAAAGTATTTGAATACTTTTATTCAAATACATTTACTCAAATGCTTTACGCCTTTGGTGGTTGCATACATTTATTTTATAAATGTATTGTACCAATTATAGTATTATATTATTATTTATAAATACCAAATTTCAATTCCATTCAATTTTTTTTTTTAATTATGCTATGAGTATGCAAAATACAAATATATAGTTACTATAGCATACAAGTATTTCGTATTTTATTGGATTTGTTTTTCTTAAAATGCGATATCTAATTTTGAACTTTCAGGATTATCGTTTCATGTTAATAAGTTTACTTAAATTATTTGCTTATTTAAAGAAGAATTTTACTTGAATGTCTTTCAAAGTCTTATTAATGAATAAATTTAAAGAAAATTCAAGTAACGCAGTTTCTTATAACCTTGAAGTCTTTAGAAACATTAAATGGACATTATATTATTTCTAATGGATTACGAATCTTAAACATTATGAGATCAAATAGTTTATTTATTTCGTATTTAAAACTATGTTGAAATTAATTTTTGTTGCTGGGATATTATTTTTTAGATTAAAAATTTGGAATTTTCTTTTGTAAAATAAAATATGATGTTATTTTTAAGAGGTTTAGAATTTTGAAAGATTGTATGGATAATTAAACATGATTGAATTAAAAAATAAATTGTAGTTCTAAATTAAGAATATGTATATTACCTGTTATTGTCAGATTTACTGTTATTTTTAATTATTTGCTGTATAATTTTATCACATTTTTAATGAGAACTGTACCCGTAATGACGACTTTTATCTTTAACATCTAAGTGTAATTCATCATGCACTTTTGGTATACTCATTGGTATTAAACCACTTCGTTTTGAATGTAAACTGTTATCACTTGGACTGTCTAAATTTTTTTGTAATCTTTCATCGTCAGTATTTAACTCCAAACATAATGATTTTGATTGCTTATGTTCATGTAACATCTCAAGGGTTTCATTAGTAACATGTCCATTAAAAGATTTACTTCTTCCAAATGATGAATGAGCAAAATTCATTTCAGAAGCAAATCGTTTCCTATATGAGACTATGTAGTCAACTAAATAGTCTCTAATGAAGTATTAGATTTATTTCTGATTTAAGGAACTTAATTTTATAAATGCAAAAGTTTTGATTCTTACTAGAAATAACGATTGATAAAATAATATTTAATAAGACATGATTGACATCATTCACTCGAATCATTTTTATTTAAAAGCTTACTTCTGGGTATTTTAATATTAAATTTTATTTAAATACATATATGTTTATATAATTATTTAAAAACGAATATTAATTACCAGGGATATGAAGATTTTCAAAAAAAATAACCCTGTAGATTAAAATGTTCAACAAATTAAATTTATTAAGCTAAGATATTTTCAATGTGTTTTAATGAAAACATTGAAGAGTACAATTAACACATATTGATTAACTAACATTTGAAATAACTGGTACTCTATTTTATAAATAATCAATTGTCAACCATAAAATCCTTTTAAACAAAGTTTTATTGTTTAGATTCCATTTTCATTAATAAACATGTACGCGTAATTATTCAATACAAGTAGTTTATAAATATTATATAAAACATATCTATTAATTAAAAACATATCTTAATAATGATTATAATTGGTCCTATTATTAAGAACTTCATAATTATTGTTTTCTAATGTTAAGTTTTGGTGAGCAAAAATATGAAATATTATTCAAGAAATAGGTAATTATAATTTTTTATTAAAATAGAAAATGAGTAGTTTTATGTTGGTATTCTTTAGCCACAAATTGTCGTTTTCTAATAAACTTTATAGAATCATAATACACATCTCATATTGAGGTTTGATTGAGGTGTTATAATATGATACAACTTTTAGTATTTTAATGACAGAAAACGCTTTTACAAAATAAATAAATTAAAAATAAACATGTTTTTGAAAAGTGATTCTGTCTTCCTTAACTTTGATCTAAGTAAAAGTAAACTGTATTTTATTCTTGTAAACTAAAGTTTTCGTTTCACAAAAGCGTGCAATTAAATTTAGGTCTCGCAGTTCACACATAAATACATTATGTACAAGTAACTTTGAGGGCACTAATATCCAAATAAGTTATATTTTTAGTTGAATTCAAGACTGAGCAATGTATAAATATATAAAAGATAATTTTTTTTTCAGGAAATCACATTTTAATGTATAAATGTATGAACTTACAAGCGGTACTTATGAGTACAAACTACAAACCATTTTCCTACTCATCAATAGACATGTCAAGATTTGATGGTATTGCCGAAGGAAATTTTGGTTCAGCTGGACTACTCATTGAATCTCAGGTTGAATTCTTCATGTCCCTAACACAAACTGATGTGCTATATCAGCCATAACATTATTTTCAAGTAAGTTTGTTTTGAAGAAATAAATCCTGCTAAATACATTTTTTTTTTGTATCGTAATTAAAAAAAAACCTACCTCTGTTAACAAAAATAAAGGTAATATTAATTATTTTAACAAAAAACACTTCACAGAAACAAATGAATGTATTCGTTATGTATATAATATAAAAGTTCTTTTAAAAAATTATTATTAAGGTCACAAGTTACATAAAAGTACAAGAATTTAACACTTTAAATTATAATGAATGTTTACATTGCAATTACCTTAGTAATTAATATAGTATTCATTTAAAAAATAATGTTTTTAACAATGTCTAGACCTTCAAAATGTTTTAACTTAAGTTTAAATACGATCCATTCTTGAATATATATTCTAAACATTTATATACAGAATGGCTCAAACATAAATGACAACGCTTAAAATGTTTGTAAATCTATTATTTTGTTGAAATAATTTTTTTAAAATAATTATTGCCTTCTTATATTACGTTTAAAGTATATTTTTTATTATTTAACACTATTAAAATAAACATGTACAGGAGAGTACAGTTCATAATGGTATAACGCATGCTCTATTATATCACTTAATATATTAAAATAATTGTAACTTAATGAATACTTGTCCTAAAATTGATTTCGACCCATCATAAATTTTGTAAAAAAAAAAAAAATGATTAAAAATGGTTATATTGAAATTTTGAAAAAATATATTTATCATTTTTTTATTTTATATAAAATATGATGTTTAGACAAATCTCATGTATAAATATATATATCATGTATCTAATCAAATAACATAGAACTCTAAAAATATTAAATGAAATTCTTGTTTCCTTTTTGATATTGTACGCTTATATTTCATATTAAGTATAAAGTTAATCAAATAATGACCACCTAAAATATATATACTTTAATACAAGTTAAAATTTTTATACAAAGTACAATAATTACACCAGATATCGTATATCTGATACCAGTTAATTAATTATTAACTACAAACCTAACGGGAAGTTCTGTATTTTTCGGTTAATTTATTTTATGGTTACAAGTTTTTGACTAGTAATTTACTACTACTAAATTATATCTTTTTGAGATCTCACCGTAATTGTATAAACAAAAAGTTATTTATATCTTAGAAAACAGAATCAGATCTTATTGTAATATAATATATTGGCAAATTATTTTTCATCAAATATTGTACTAGTTATAAACAAGTGTATTATGTATAAAAGTTCCCTTTTTTCAATGTAAATATGATAACTTTGTTGTTAATAGCTTTTAATAATCTATCTGATGTCTATTAAAGGTTGGCATTATATTTAACGTTACATTGTGGTTGAATATTAGGATATATATCTTGAGAATTATTGGTCTCATTAACTAAAAATTGGAATGCTTCATTAATACCCAAATTATTTACAATATTTTTATTATTAATTGTAGCTTTTCCTATTAGGTTCATGACATAATTTAAAAATAATTTTAAGGGATTAAAATATACCATACAAGGCTGCTTTGGTTTCTAACGTTCTAAATTTATCAAATTATTAAAAAAAAAACGTGATCTAGTTTGAACAAGTAAAAAGGATATCTGATAGTAATTAACATCACTATTACAAAAACGCCTCGATGGTAAATTTCATNAACGTGATCTAGTTTGAACAAGTAAAAAGGATATCTGATAGTAATTAACATCACTATTACAAAAACGCCTCGATGGTAAATTTCATAATAATTCGTAAGTTTGTAATTTTTTCAAAAAGCGTAAGATTTTTTTATATTGTAGTACACCTTAAGAGCTTTAATTCAGTATAGGATTAAATATGACAGTCATTCCAAAACATTTTCAAAAAACTTGAAATAATAATATTTACATGCGTGGATGGTAATTTTTAAACCCGTCATAAACATAGAATTTGATTGGATTTCCTCAAAAAATATCAAAAGTAACCTTATTATCTACTATCTTATCTTATACGATAATATATGTCACATTTTCTTGATTTTTTAATTGAACAATTTTACAACACTGACCTTGTCATTTAATAGATACAGCAAAATATTTAGAATTATGTTAAATTGAAGATATTATTCAATTAAAATTAAACATAATTCTTAGATTTCTTAATAAGTCCATAACAAGACCACCATAGAAATCATTGATTTTAGTTTGAGCTTAAAAAACTCGTGTAATACTTAAACTTATTCTCAAGTTCTCTAATAAAACATATCTACTCATATGGTATCTACAACAAATTCCCACACAGCTCAAACGTAACTGAAATAAAGACTTACTAATTATGAAGTCTATTTCAGTTACGATCTTTTATAATTATGTAAAATAAACAGCTTAATAATTTATTTAGTAATTAATTCAATGGTTGATTCGGTGTTTTAATACATGTTTATCTCGTTATAAATAATGATATAGTTTTAGTCGTGTTCAAATAAAAATTAAATACATGAATTTATTACTAGATGGCGCTGAGCTTTTTGTCACTTAAATATAAAATTTATTTTTGCAGATGTAAAAAAAAAACTTATAAAATCTACGTAAAATATTTAGATTTTTTTATTGTTTTATAATCAATTGTATTAAAAGTAGTATAGTAAACGTTGTGGTAGAGGAAGTATTGATTTTATAATTATGTTTTTTTTTTATAATATAGCTTTTCCTAACTTTAATTTATTTACTATGTTTCAATTATTATTTTTTTGTATACAATTAAAAAATATTAACATACTATTTACTTACGAAATTTTATTATTTCACATTACAGCGTTATTAATATCATACTCTAAGAGGATACTGCATTACTCTAGTTCTTTGTTAGGTCCACTCTGGATTTATTATGATTCATTTTAATTCAACTTAAATTTATCTTATAATGTTTATATGTTACTATAAATACAATGGATCAGTATAAACAGTTATTGAAGACTACTTAATTACTAAAAATATACCAAAATATTGCAGTTTGGATTTCATCGGAAATAAATTATTCTGGCGGTTCACGTTATAGTTTGATTATTGACACTGAAAAAAATACAGATAAATTTATCGAAATCTACAAAAAAAAAAAAAAAAAAGTTAATTAAATTTAAATAATTAGTGAACTTAAGTGAATTACTATTTATCAGTCAACCATACAGACGCTACACAAAAGTTCATAACTCAAATGTCATCGCCTGGAAAGAAATGATTTATTTACCCTGTGTAAAGCCAAAGATGTGAATGATAAGCTAGGGCTTATTATGTAATAGTCTAACATGGACAATGGAGGAAGGGCTCCCGTGAGAGTAGAAATAGAAATAAATAATATAGCAAAAGAAGTTGTTTGGCGGACGAGATGGGGCCCATGTTGAAAGGATTGAGTCGTTTGTCAGCCTATACCGGCTTGTCTGAGTTCATCTGTGCTTTTATAAAATAAATACAAATTTAGTAGGGTGGACAACTCAATATTAGTCTACCAAGGAAGTTTTGGCAGTGCCCGGAGGCTTGAAATCGAACTGAAGATCCAGACCCCCTCCCAAGTGAGTGCCGTGACTATCATGTCTACATAATAGGTCGATCGGTTTAATGAAATTGGGCAAAAATTCAGTGGTTCCTCCATGTATATGAAAATTTTGTGGAAATACAGTAGTTTATTTAAAGTAATATTAAAAGGATACACTAGAAAAACTTCTCTTTTAAAGATAGATTTTTTTTATGTTATTTTTACGGTTTATAAATTGTCACCATGTTACTTATGACATTCATTTTTGCAACATTTTGTAAAAATATATTTTTATATCAGATGAAATGACTTAAAAATAAAAGTTATTTTGAGATTATTCAAATTGAACATTGGACTTTTTAAAAACATCTCCACTGGTTTGTTAAAACAGCTGCAAACGTTGAAAAGTTGAAAATATTACTGCTATAAAAACTTACCAACCGTAAATAATATAGTAACCTAGCTAGTGAAAATATACAAAAAAATAAACTACCCGTTTGTGTATTAAGTCCCTAAAGGCTCATTAAAACTGCGTGAGACATAATGTAGAAATGCATATAATGCAAATCCTCGATTGCAAGTTCGTTACACAAGAAAAAATAAAACAAATTCACCCCGTTTTATTTTTATTTGTATTTCAGTTGTTCGTAATCAGTATTGTGTAAATGAAAAGGAATAAATATTTCTCTAACGAAAAATACTACAGGAACCGAAATAGTTATATTGTTAATTATAATATATTCAGTAATCAATACAATTTCTGTGGGATTTATTTGAAATTGACAACAGAAAGATAAATCGATCTATGCTATGATGGGGTAAGTATTATGAGAATTACCCGTCAATAATATTAATTAATTGTGGAAAAACTGGCTTTGCTTCTGACTCTGTGTAATTTACATTGTTATAAATTCCAATCGCATGCGTGCATTATAAGCGACACAAATATGACGAATACTATTAAAAAAACTATTGTATGTATGAATGTGCATACTCCATTTATTTAATAAATGAGTTGGCAAATGATTTATACAACACTGTTGAAATTTACAATACCGTTAAAAGGGTTCGTTCTCAGCGAAATTCATTTCTAGTTCAACGCACGTAAAGTCGACTTGTGTACACTTATTACTTGTAGTAGAAGTGTTGTATATCTCGACAAAGATGGTATCGATAATGAATTGATTGATGATGTTGAGTAGTATATATTGTCGAAAAAATGGTTTAGCGAAAACAAGTAGCGTGGTAAAAACCGAAGAAACAATAGTGTTGGTTTATTGTAATTTATTTTAATGGACAATAAGAAAGAACAATATTATTTAGGAGAAAATAATACAAAGGCCATATGTACAATTGAGATTTTTGTTTTATTTAATTGCTAATCTCTGTACGATTTTGTTAAAAATTCACACATTTCATCAGTTTAACCACAATAGTTATTTTGTATTCATGTCACACGGTCTAATCATAAATACTATCAGTACTTCATGCATACGTTTAAAAACAACTACACTAGTTATAAAGTTGAAAAAAATATTTTAAATTAGATATAATTGACCATCAATTAAAGTAGGATTTATTTAAAATGGCCTCTTTTGTTGACTATATACAGAGATAAACGCTCTGGTCATTTAGTAATGCTTTTACACGCATCTTTTTAAGATGATTTTTGCTATTGCCTATTGAATTTTCTTTTTACTTAAAGCTATGTTAATTGTACGACAATAAATTATTCATTTTTAAAGTATTGTCATACTTCCCTACGCGAAACCCTATGATAAAACCACGCTGAAAGTATTTAAACAATGAACAATATAGTAAAATTTGGAAATGAGATTTCATTGTCAATTCAAATGTGAAATCTTTTACTACTGTCTAATGACTAATAATTCAATCAAATGTAGGGAGCGGAACTTTAGGTAACCGTCGTCTATTTAATTGAATAATTGCTTTTGATGATATTGATTGTGTTAAGTATCTTATTGTATATTGTATTTTGAACTAGTTTTATTTATTTATCCATTTTCTCTTAAATCATAATAATGACAAACAAAATGAATTAATATAGTTTTATTCATCTATACAATTTTTGCATGACATTACTTAACTGACTGTTGAACTCAACATACATGCACTTTACATTGTGCATTCTTTGTCAGGACATTTTTAAAACTAGTTGCATTCAAATGTCCAAATTTATTGCTGGTAATTAATTTATTAAATAATAAATTGTAATAATATACTGCATGCTGTTAAAAAGCAGTATCACTTATTTTGAATCGGCGTGGTTACTTAAAGAAGTTTATAGTATTCATGTTTCCTTGCGGCTAAGAAAAAGTCAGGTGTACATTTAATCGTCTGGTTCAAACAAAAATATATTGTTATAATGAGCTGTTGTACTCTCGAAATTACCAAAAAATGGACGGTTCGAATTTTTATATCCCTAATTCAAAACATTAGTCTACTGTGTTTTGTGCCAAGAAATAAAATAGCTTGCAACAATAAGGTAATAGTTACACTGTATGGCAATGTATTAGTACACCGGAGAAATGTTGAATACGACCAACCCCCAAAGAAAATATTTGATAAATGACATTCGATGTTTTACCTCTTTAAAGATTTACGAAAGTATAAAATATTAGTAAAAAACCAATGTACAAATGACAAACTATACTTGTATAAAAAAAATTCTGACGTTTTAAAAGAAAAATGAAAGCGACGCTTCTGAGGAAAAAATGTTTGAAAACATTAGTTTTATTGTGGCACCTCCTGTGGGTTAGGGATAAATGTTATTTACCTCTTTATAAATTGTATATCAATGATTATTAAAATATGCATTTGTACCTCAACATCATTAACACTTTTCAACATTGAATAATAATTGTATTTAATATTCATTTAATTTTATTGACGTTATTTATGTGTTTCTTGCATTGATGAAAAAACAAAATAACATTATATTCTTTTTAAATAATATTGTTCTGTTTTTACTAATTAACTGTAGCTGTTTTGTTAGAAAATTTATTGAAATATTTATATTCCTGATTATTTGCTTTCTTTTTGATTACTAATAGAATGTAGTTTGAGCGAAATATAATAATTTTTATAATGATACAAATGAAGTAAGTGTCATAAATACTTTATTTATTACTTTCAGATGGGAATTTTTTAGGAATAATATTAATACAATATTTATTAATTGTAATCAAGACATAATAACCGTTTGTACATATATAATATTGTAACATTTTTTAAAAATAAATAACAATAAAATTAAAATAAAATTTATTTGCGAACAAAAAAAAAAAACCTTATGATTTTACTGTTGAAAACATTGTAAACGAGGTATGTAAATTATTAGTTTTAATATCGCTGTCGACTTTTTGTAATGGCATAAGAACGAAAATGATCGGTCGGTCCCCAGAGTAAGCTATTTATTATATTACTAAAACTTTTTTTAACTAAACTATGAAAAACTAAAAAAAAACACCTTTAAGTAAGAATATACATTTTATAATATTACAATGTGTATCTAATAAATTTGTTGGTCGTTAGCGACGGTTGATTTTGGGTTGTTTTTGAATTTTTTTTAGTTAGGTGACCCCGTTGACTTGTTACACTTTGTAAACTCGTCTTAAGCACCCTTCTAGACAGATGGTTGTCAATTTGCAGGCGTCACAATACCGAAAATCCTAACGAGTCGTTGTTTTTAAACAAAATGAAACCGGGGAAATTGTGCCTTTGCAGTGTCGTCATCGTCACGTGTTAATCATTTAAACGCTCCGGTTAGTTTTTGTTTTATGTTATGTGCATTTTGCTTTTTACGCGTCCGCTCAGTTCACGTATACATTTTTTATTTCACCATTACTGGATACACTTCATTTTTTGTAGTTTTAATTCTTAACATCCTGCAAACTGTACGACTATGCGTAAACGATCGTTTGTCCAAAAATAAAACATTTTTATACCGTTGACGAGAACGTGTCAGCTATGCCGTGTGTTAAAACACATATTGTGTCAAATTATATAGTCACTTCATACACTCATTACTTGAGTGTGATCATGCACAATTATAATGATATGTGTTGGTGAAACGGAAGGCACAAAAATATACATTTTCTCAACTTGGAATATCATATGTTTTTCATAAAATAATATAGGCTTACCATATAACTAAATGCTGTTATAAATATACAATTTGTTTTATAGAATTATTCATTTAATGAATATATTTAATTAGAAATTTACATAACCTTAGAAAATGTCCCCTGAGTTGCATAAATAATATATCACATCAATATTACTTTGCTTTTCGTTTTAAACGAAATTTTAAAGTATAATATATTAAAAAAAATGTAATGCATAAAAATATAATGCTTAAAGTATAAAGTACTTTATAAGAATATTTTAAAATATTACTAAAGAAGGTAAATTCAAAAAAATATTTTTCCCTTGGCGCCAGTTAACTACCGATTTGTCTTGTATGTATTAGTATGTTTGTGAAAAATAAACTTTGGAATAACATTATAATATACTAACCATACTTTTAAAAAGTTTACGGGTATTTTATAAAAATCAATATAGCTGGTAACATTTTACGAAACTATTTTTGTTAAAAAATCTTAAAAGAATTTCCAAATATTTTTTTTTTTATTATGTAAAAGAGTAACAAAAAAATATTTGAACGTATATTAATAACACATATGACAAATATTTTATGTAATATTACCAGACGGTAATTGAATGAATGCTTCTAATCAACCGCGTCCTGAGAAAAAAATTATATGCAGAGGATAATGAAATAATATTATGTTACCTTATTTGTGACACTTGACCATCACTAACCAGCGACTGACGGTGATTTAAAAATGATAAATTACGTTTTACTAATGCTTAAAAAAAGAAAAAAAGTAACAATAAATAACTACCTTCTTACAGGTTATATCAAAGTGATCCTATAATACTACTATGAAAAAAATCACACCCCGTTTTTTACCGTTCAACGAAAAACACTTCAGTGAATATTGCTTCATCTTTGAGAGCGGCGACACTCTGCTAGAATTTAGGGTCAAAACCTATGAAAAATATGAATAAAAAGAACATATCATACCTTGACACTATAAAAAAGTATTATTAATGATGGAAAAATGATTAACGATAATAGCGTATCGTAACACTTCATTATGAAACTCCCGCAAAGTCTATTATCAACATTTTTTAATTTTAAATGAGGTTTAGGGACGAGATGAACTGATTAAGCTGAATTTGTAGTCGGTATACATGAAAGAAGAAATCCGTAACATAATATTCTGAACAAATTCAATATTTTAATGAAATTGTACAATTAATTTAATTTGAAGCAATTATAAAAATACTTCTCAATAACTTTGTGTTGGCGAAGGACGACTAATTAGTCTGTAACATAACTAAAAATAAATTAATTGAATATAAAAACATAGCTTAATAGCAAGGGATAACTATTTGAAGACATGAACTTGCAACTGGTAACGACGTTGTCATTCTCTCGTTAAAGACAAGATCCTCAATATTTTATTCATAAAAAGCGTCTTTCTCATTACTAGTATTATTTTTTGAAAAATAATTTTAAACGAAATACGTAGTGTTTTACTGTCGATCACAGAGACTTTAGCAACTTAGCTTGCTCTGGGATGACATTAGCCCCCAAGCAGATTTTACCATTCTTTTAAAATTTTGTTATGAAAAACAAAATAATTCCTTATGTTATTGTTTAATGAATTACTGTTTTTTGAAATATTTTGGGTGTACATTGTCATCAGTATAGTATGTGTATTTAACTTTAAACGTAATAAAGTGTTTTGGTTTCAACAATTATGGTTGAAATACATAATTGTATATTTATATTAGATATCATTAGTTAGATTCTTCTTATAAAATCGTTCATCGGAAATAATATTTCTATTCTCACAAAATAATGTAGTATAACGTTTAACATTTGGTTTAATGGTAGTTAAATAAAACAGATGAATAACATAAATGAAGAAATTTAAAAATTATAATTGAAGAAAATATTCTAATTTTAAAGTCTTGGAACTGCATTGACATATTATGTTAATTAAAAATTAAATACTAGCTCTTATATAATTTTCAATTGTTGGTTTCTTAATAATAATTGCTTTAAGAATATCCAGTACAACCAACTACAATACAATATTGTTGCCTAAGAAATCGTTAGCAAAATAGTACTTTGTCTCTATCACTGTAACATCTGACGGTCTGATCAATTAATCTCAAAAACAAATTCACGCGTGTGTGAGCCATAAGTGAGAAGTTTCCGTTTTTTTTTAAACATTCAACCGAAATAGACATAACGAAATGTAACGACCGAAGGGATGTAGGTCGTTGGACTCTTGCTAAACCCTTTCTCAAGTGATGAATTGAGGGAACGAGATTCCAAAATTGTAGGGAGTTATATTTTTAAAATTTATTACCGGAGAAAAAAGAAACATGATATGTTACGGTGTCGTGTACTAAAAAATATGACGTTTTTCCATAATACGCCAGATGCACTTCTTCATCAGTACAAGTGTGTTTTAAATTATGTCTTTTTTTTTAATATTTTATTTAAACTTTAACTCGTTACGATCAAGACAGTAAAATCTTTCTCTCCGTCACGCACAAAAAAATACTAATAATAATCATTTTGTATGGAAAATGAATACTTTTCGGCATATAAGTCAACGCACATCATTTGATGTCACTTTTAACTACTTTAACGTCTCACTTAATTTAAGATAAAATTAATTAAAGAGACATATTGTCTGATGTAGATTTGGTGCTATTTTACATTTATCAAAGTATAACGATTTTGATTTTTAGGAAGAAATCATGAAATTTAATATTTTTCTTAATATAAGTCTGGAAAATATTGAATTTGATAATCTTCTAAAATAAATATAAATAATTCAATAATTAACGATATTAAGAATTATATTGTTTTTGCATTAGTTTTACGTTTATATTTATGTGATTTAATAAAAAGTGTAATTTTAAATAGACATTATTTGATGGATGTAAAGATATTTAATGTGTTCCTATATCAAAATGATTAATGAACGAAATAATCATTACTGATATTAAAAGTCATTTATGTTAATACAAATTAACGTCGAATTGACATTACTATAAACGTTATTCGCTACCTAGGCATTAATTCCCATCAATAGGTACAATAAAATTATTGAAGACTTTTTTATGGATGTCTGTAGAATAATAATATACTCACGGGGGTATAACACGAGAAAGATAATTGGATTTCAGATTTGTACAGTAAAAAACGTGGACTTTCAATGGTGGGAGTTAACAATGATGATAGCGTTAAAAGGATATTCGCATGAAATCGGTGTCTAGACGTGGTTAACAATTTATAATTGTAAATAATGTGGCACTTGGATTATCAAAATGAAGTAAAAATGAAATCCTAGTGAATTAATAACACCTGACGCAGAAAAGTATAATTGAGAAATTTTAATATTTTATAATAAAATAATTAAGATTTAATTTCAGATAGTAAGAAGTTGGTAACAACCCACAAACATGACTTGTTCGTTTTTACAAAAAAATATATAAATAACATTGTTGAGTCTTCTATGATTTTCTTACATTAATAATCAGATATGTTCCTAATTGTAAAGGCGTTAGACTTGATGTATATTAAACGTAAGTGCATATGAAATAAATTACAGGTGAGAATTTTTCTTGAAGTCTAGCAAGAGTGATGACTTAAAAAATAAATATAAGTAAAAATAAATAACTGTGTGCCAATGTTGCAACGTTCCATGCGTAAGTTATTTTGATTTTCGAAAAGCTTACAATTGTTTTTACCATTAAAAATTGTAATACAAGTATTACAATCTATTTTATAAATTCTTAAAAATCGTTTTCAAAATAAAACGTGTATAATTTAAGCTAATTGTTTTGTAATAATGTTCGTTTAAATAGTTACCGTAAAATCGATATGTTTTAATAAATTTTTAATCTTGCTAGTTTTAAATTAGCTCAAATGCTTTTTTTATGTTAATATCGAATAGTTGATAAAAAACAAAATTATTAAATCCATCTGAACTCTAAAATCTGATGTTCAGATTTGTGACAATATATAATTATTTTCACAGCAACAGAGTTTCCATATTGCCGCTGGCCAAGTATAAATGAGGTAGTTTCGCTAGTGGTTGCAGGCTATTTTTTACACAAACGCTTTTGTCAACGCACTGCCGCTGTTTGAACAATCAAGGCGCCAAATCTATACAAAAAAAGAAAAAACGTTCGGCGCCATAATAGAATTAAGTATAATATGAATTTAATGATTTTTAAATTTGGTAACTTAAAATCTAGCCCAAGAAAAACAGTTACACAACAATGATGCTGTGCAAATACAGCTACAGTAAACATTTTCGCAGAACACAAGAGTAAAATAACTACATTCATTTATTATTATTTGTTTTGGGAAGTATTTAAGAATTTTATTAAAGAAAAAACATAAAAATTGTTTTAAAACAAAAATAAAATTTTAGAAAAATACTTGGCGAATTAAAGATATTATAACAGAGGGCTCACTAAATCTTTAAATGTAACATGTTTCTTGAGGGGGATGTAAAAAAGTAAAATGAATACCGTAACGAAAAAATAGTTATTATTATTTTTTTTTTGAAGACTGCAGTTAAAAATCTGCGGGTTTCAAATGGCTCTTGTAAGGGTTGGATTTATTCTCACGACAGAAGGGTTAAAAACATATATATTACATATACTTGAACACATATATTACATGTGTTTTCCTAAATATGTCCTTAATTTATGGGTTATAGTGGTGTGGTAATTTTGCAGTTACGGATAGATTGTTCTGAAAAGCGAATTACTCATAAATATGGATGAAAATGAAGTAGTTAATTCAAGTTTTAATATTATATCGTTGTATTCATTTTGAAAATAAATACCTGGTGGGATAAGATAAATTATGTGCAGTGTTTAATTTGACTAAAAATTGAACAACACATTGATTTCAGTTTGAATCAAAGCCTTAAATCCGAATACATTTTATTTGGGTAATAGTTTCAGATGTTACTTTTTTATTTCCAGTTTTTTAAATCATTTGTAGACTCGCTTTCTTGTATGATACATTTTGGATTCCAGTTGTGTTTATTTAGGTTTTACTATAGTATCCGTTTAAAGATATTTAAATATCAATTTAGTATGATATAAATTTTTTCAAAAGTATTTGAATTAAAACGAAGTATTTTATTTGCTGTTCTAGAGATAATTGTTTTTCTTTGGGTATTGAATGTAATATTACAAGACATTTAATTATTACCTATTGCTGAACTAAATTGACAATACTGACCGTATAATATTGTTTTATTGTAGTTCTATGCTTTCAATGACTAGAGCCTAGTAATGATACATATGATCACTGTTATGTACTCGGGGAAATGGCGCAGACTATCCAAGTCTAAACAATTTACTAGACAAAAATTTCTCTTCAGTTCTTAAATATTATACTATTGCCATTAGGCTTGATCATTATTGAAAGCTTAAGGGCATAAAAATATATTGTTGTGAATAAATATAACACCGGTACATATCTCGAGCTATTAAATTAAGTACACTCCGTAAGTCTGTTGCAATAAATGATCAATTATTCTTATTTTTATTGTGCGAACAGTATCTGTTCGCACAGTGTCTATGCCCCAAAAGCCAGACGCGCATTTTAATACATTACTGTTATTATTATGAGCACCAGATATAATACGAATCATTATATTCTTATGTCGGGATTACAGACAATCAGACTGAGACAATTCAAACATTATTTAATTATTAAATCATTATTTAATAAATAATTTAGTTAATTAATAGTGATGTTGCGAACACTAATTTTTGGGGTGAACCCGAAATGAATAATTTAAATATTGAATCGAAATTGAACCAAACATTAATTTTAATCGTTTTAAGGAACCCTTATTCTATATCAATCAATAAATTAGGCGTGATATTTAATTATTATACTAGTTCAATTTACAAAAATCTTGGTTTGATTTTTTCAAATTTCAAATTCTATTTTCGAACTGAACCGAACTGGGATAGTTAACACTAAATATTATGCGTAAATTATATCCATATCAAATTCGAAAAAAAGTGGTCATTTGTCACTATTGCAGATAAGAATATGTATAAATAAATTAGAGCTAATTAAACTTGTATACATTTAAAAAAAATGTGTTCAATCTTAGCTGATTTTCAAGATTTCTTAACAATTGTTTTTAATAATTCTAATTTGTTTTAAACAATATCACAGTGTTAATTGCTGAATTTCTTATCTTATAATTTTTTACCTCGTCCGTTCAATCAGTGAGAAGTTTCGGTTACACAGGCCGTGTTTACGAATATGCGCTTTCTGTTGAAATCATCTCTGATGTCGGCATTTAGACAGACTGGGAAATGATCTTATTATAACCGTTTAATAAATAATTAATAAAATTATATCAGATATTTGTCCCGAATAGAAGTGTATTAGTTAATTCAATAAATTAAATCTTAAATGAATTTTTATTCATTTTGTATGTTGGTTATACTTTGACAGGAAGATTTAGTATACTTGCAGTTTGGTTATACAGGACAATGTTATGCATTATTTATAAATATGCATCTTGTGAAATCTGTTAAACTAATATTGTGTTAAAAAAATACGTTTAATAAAACGCATTGTTAGTTTTTATATCGAGTGCCAAAAATACATGGAAATCATTAGTTATGAATCTTTTGTTTTTTTTTTTTTTATTCGGAAGTGCTTATCTTTACAGAGTATATAATTTGCATTCGAAACATCCGCTTTGGCCGACGGCCGTCGTTGAAAATCATTTTGACTACATCAACTTATAGTAATATTCTACAAATGACGCTTTCAACATTATTAAACAAAAAAGAAGATAAATTATAGCCAGGGAAGTGCTAAATATGGTATGAATGAAGTATGTGTGTATGGATTATAAACAATAATGTTAATTCCTAAATGTGTGTAGATTGGGCAGGATGTTAAAACGTGCCGTTGAATTTTTATAGTAAAACATACGGCCAGTAGTAAAACACAACAGAGGTTCGTTTACCTCGGAATCGTTTACGGATTACAAATTGCGAAACACGATACACCGTTGAGATAAATGCCACACATAATGTGTAACATGAATTATATATATATATATATATATATTACACAATGTATAAATGGTAGAGAAGTTAAAGGTATGTGTTTGAGGGGTTTTTGTGAACAGCAGGACACCTGTAGGAGGGTACTAGTATTACTAATTTATTTGGGGTGTGATGGCGCGCAGGGAAAAGCGCAAACACAACACCTCCAACACTAATGCGATGCAGTTATGTCGTCGCCCAAATGCTTAGGAACAAGAAAGGAAAAAACGCATTACTTTGGGATTTGCTGATTTTAAACTTGTATCATTTTATAACATAATAATGTTAACATTAAAATTCAAATGAGTTGTAATATTGCTTTTTACGCTTGCGGTTCAACGAATTTTGAAAATTTAATTTTTTTTAAATACATATTATGTATTTATAATCCCCTCAGGATCATTTAAACCGATCAGAATAGATCTATTATAATTATTTCGTTGTGATTATCTCTGGCAGTTATTTTCTAACTCATCGCAGTTAATAATATTTTTTTTATATAAAACTTTTTCATTTAATTGTTAAATATAGCTTACTATCACTGCAATCAAAGTTTTTAAATAGATTTAATACATACAAAAGTATTATAAAGATATTATTTTGGATAAATCTTGACTTATATTAGATAAAGCTGAGAAATTATACTTGGATTTTAAATATCAACAGTTTTTAGTAATTATAAGTTTGCAATTTTTATTGTAACAAACATCTTAACGATATGTGACAACACTTGAATATCCTTAATCTTTTTTAATTATTTCCATTATCTTACAATTTTTTTTTCGGATAAAAAAATATAATAATAAAACGAATCAATTTTAAAGTAATCTTAAATACAATAATATTCTTTAGAATTTTTTTAAATTCTTTAAAAAACCTTTGTTGGATTGCATACACGTGCTAGAATAATTGTTCACGTGAATAATAGAAAACCTCTTAAATGGGAATGTTTTCTTCACTTCCTGGTTTTTTAATTTTATGGTTTTCATTTTCTTGGAAAGTTATTTATACGTACCCAAAGAAACCATACTAGCATAGGCGGTACAATAATTTGCTTATCCTCGTGAGCTTAGTGGACTTGACCGTAGTTATGATTTTGAAACATGTATATTGAGTGTATACAAAATAAACGGTTTTTTTACGGTAGTTTTAAATATTACCGCATGACAATGATTAATACAACTTATGTGACATTTGCCCTCATTTAAATTCATTTAAATATTTATGTCTAGACGGACGCAGACAAACAATTAAATTTCAGACATTCTTTTTTAATAGAATAATATAACCAAATTATACTCGAGTATTCTCTGTTTAAAACAATTTCTTAATAACTAAATATACGTACATTTTTAATATTAAACCCAATCTTATATTGATTATTCAAATATGAAGTAATACTTAACATTAAATAATGGCGTTTAATGTACATTTTAGAATTTTTATATTTACTATTGAAAATAATTATTTTTTTACATATATACAACTTTATTTGAAAAAAATAAACAAGTGGGCTGCTCAACCCGTGAGTTGCCTTGCGACATGGTTTACCGATCAATACTGTATACATTGTTAACAGAAATTAATTATAAATACAATAAAATAGAATGTAATCAAATATCAAAAATCATAACTACAGACAGTTATATATCAAAAATAAAAGACAATAAATCGAATGGTTTATTAAGTTAAGGTCGTTAATTAATATTTAAGATTACTGATAAAATTGATTATATGGAGCGTGTCTTGTAATACTTATAACCATGAGGAGATCCGTTATAAGAAGACTTTGATTTTTAAAGAATTTTGATGCGGTTGACAACGTGCCAAAAAAGGGTTGTTGCGTGTAAACATTGCTTGTTTAAAACACCAAAAATGTTAAAATTTACATTGGTCTTATGGGATGTTTTAAACATTTTAAATAGTTTATTTATGGTTTTAACAGATTTTTTTTTTTAACGTGTTTTTTAACGACCCAAAATATAATCAAACAACTCCCCACTCTCCTACATTATATAGGCGTTTCACGTCAGGGTGCACAGCGTGTATACAGTACTATTTTCTTCCTGTACCTTGATGTCTTGCAAATTGTTGTTTGTTTCCAACAGAATAGTGGGGTCTAAAATTAAAACCCACTCTCGCCTCTGGTCAACCACTATAATAGTTTTGGGAATGATCCTTTTTATTTTTGGTAAGTATATAAGCACAAATAGAGTGTTTTTTTTAACTTTTTAGTACACTTATGACTCATTTGGCCATTGTTTTAAAATCCTGTGAGTAATAATGTGGCACGTTTTAATTACAAACCATTATTGTACTCAAAGAAGTCAATATTTATTTTTAATATTTTTCTCTATTAATGAGTGATTACTTCAAAATTTACATCAGTATAATGAATAAATATTTTTACTAGAGATGAATCTGAATACACATTCAATAATCTACGTTTTCGTGAAAATAACATTTATAGTGTTTTGATAACATTTTTAAAACATTTAATTATTGATACACATTCATGTTAGAACTTAACTAAATTTTTATAATATTTTAATAATTTAAATTTATTTATTTTTGTCATATTAATTGTTCAATACTCTAAACTGTAATTAAAAATGCTATATTTATTTGTATGTTAATTGTTATTTAATAATTACTAGTAATTATTAAACAACCTCTGCATTTTGAAGTAGCATTATCATTTATAATTTTTTTAAATTAAATATTAATTATATAAATTATATGTATTTTTAAAGAAGTCGTACTAACTTCATAATTTATATATTAATGTAATTTTGATGATGATAAATCTCTCTTAATAAATTAATTAATATTTACTATGGTCAGATTAGAATAATAAATTTCTAGTCAAATAATTATTTCAATTAGAAGCGTATCAAAATTAATTAGCTGTATTATAGTAATATTTTGCTAAATTAATTAATGTGTTTGCTCAGATTGAATAATAATGCTCAAGCAATAACCTTTTCGTATCAAATTAACAAACTTAAAATGGTTCGTCTTGACACAACTAAACACTAAATTGTAATGAATAAATTAAAAATACAATCAGCAAAAAATATTTTATGTGTTGCTGATACTAAAATGTATAATATCTAATATAATTATTTTTTAATGTTTTGTAAATGAAAGCAAAAATAATAGTGGCTCTGTGCTGAATAAATTATACCTATGAATGTGGAATTATGAATTCATTATCTATGTAAATAATATCTCAAAGCATAAAGTTTGATGTTTTAAGTTTATAGTAAATAGTTTTGATTATTCACTAAAGATCAATATGATAATTATCAGAATACAACAGTATTAAATAACTAAAAAGTTGGTAATAAATTATTTTTTAGAAAAAAAAATTTGTTAAATTTTTCATGTTAAAATTTTTTCTTAAAAAATGACATTATATTATACGTGGCTTTATAAATATATGTTTCACAATCAGTTTGCTTAAAAATAAATTAAAAGTTTGTTACTCTATAGTCATCTATTTTAATCGACTAACTCAGGTGTTATCCTGTGCATGTCAATGGCATATTTTACAGCCAATAGCTTTGTACTAAAATATTATTAAAAAAAAAAAAAAATGAAAAATTATTCTATTGCTTTTTTTGTTAATCGTAAAAATATAGAGAGTTTGGATCTGTTTAGTTTTTAAATATTGCTATACAAATAATTACCCTAGTGTATTCGAACTCAAAATGATTACCTTTTTCGATTAACAATTTATAGTCTTAATAAAAACATTATGTGTTTTGCGGATTCAATAAACATAAAAATAAAAATAATTGTTGTCTTTTACAATAATGAAATAATAATTTTTAATTAAATTTTTTTTAATAAATTACAACATTACAGTATTGACGTGAAATTGCTGTAAAGGAATAAACCATGTAGGAGATAATTGACCGGCATTAAATCTTTTAAGACTTTCAATTTTTGTTTCATATAAATGGAAAATGATTGAGAAAACTAATTAAAAATTTATGGGAAGTTAATGAATGTGATGCATCTGCATAGTCTCTCATTAAACACCTTACATTAATAATAGCATTAATAATAGTAGTAATAAATAACAGTAAACGTTATTCGTCTTAAACGTTCTAATCGCTGTAATTTTGGTATTAACCCCATGGAATATTTTAGCCTTCTCTTTTAAACCGCAATTAAAAAATAAATAAATATACTGTTTTGTTGAAAATTAGAGTGGCTTAATTTATTGTCAATATATACAAATCTCGAAACCATATTCTGTAAACATGATCCAATTGTAGTAGTTGGTAAATTTATTTATAAATATCAATAGGTCGTTTAATTAAATTCTTAATGAATTTTAAGATACATTTTAAATTTATTTTCCATCTTTTGGTGGCGCGCTCTGATAGTCAAGCTCAAAAAAGTTTTGAAAGTTGTCGATGTTGAATGACCTCACGAGTTCGCTCTAACACCATATATTTTCGTAATAATATTTTAATGCTAAATTATTTGTATAATTGTTATAGTGGCAAGATTAATATTTCTAAATATAATTTGACTTTAACTCAACCAGTCATTTATTTGTTATTATTTTTATGTTTATCATCCGCTATATGAAGCACAACGGATTGAATTCCCGAATCAAAGCACCGAAGCACGACGCGTTCAGCTGAATAAACCACTCTATGTTTTTTTTTTTTTAATTCTTATTTCACCTTTAATATTACGGCCCAAATGCAACTTACCACCACTTATTGTTGTTCAAATCGAATAGACGAGATGACGGGAATTGTCGCCAATTTCTTTCGCAGAGTTTGGCTAGTTTTAGATTTACACTAGTTCTTTGCACCAAATCATTCTCATAATTTTTACATAAACTATTTAATCAATTAGTTTGCAATAAAAATTAATTTTTTATGACATAATTTAATCAATTTTTAAATAAAGAATTTCATGTCCTACATTTGAATGAAGCAAAAAATAGTGCCTATAAATTTTAACTAATTTATTAGATATTCTTAGTGTTGTATAATAAAATTTTATTCAATATAGAGCATAGTCATTGGTAATTGATACACCTTAAGGAAAGCATCTAAGTCAAAGGAGTAAGTAAGGGAAATTTTGAGGATGATCCCTCTTCTCAATTGAGAATAACGCTATATCATAATTAGTCTTTATTTTTTTTTTTTTAATTACCTGGAGAACAAAACTACTTACGGTATCTTGACTTTAAATTGTCGCTGTGAAAAATACAAAAAAAATTATGAGAAATTTTAGAACATTTTTTATATATATATTAGGGTGTTCGTTATTTTGAAAATTTTAGAAATTCTTCGGGCTCACCCCCCAAATTTGTGTGTATACATATAAAAAGTGGCTACAAAAAATTTCAGGCCGATCAGATAAGTTTAACCCGTGCCGATTTGGGGTTGAAAATCGTCCAAAAGGGGTACTTTTTTAGTTTTTAACAATTAAATCGTAAATTAGCGCTCTCACAAAAAACAATATTTAAACTAAATTGTAGATCTAATTGTTTTGTATAAATTAAGTCCTTTCAGTTTTTCTTTTAAATTCATTAGTTTTCTAGAAAATTGTCAAAATACATAATATTTCGTAAAATTGCCGAACTTAGCAAATTTATGAATATTTTATCATATATGACGAACCATATGTGATACGACCTAATGTTTCATACAAAAATTGTTTGCAATTAAATTTTAAGAAATACCGGTAATTGGTGGCCAATGATCTAATTAAAAAATTAATTCACTGGTACTATTTAGGTATCCTAGTCTAGTTGAAGAATTAATCTTTCCCCCCCCAAAAAAAAGATAAATGTATATTTATTTTTATGCATAATATTTTTTAAGATGAGATAAACTTAATTCGCATAATTTTACTGTAGTTACTCTTATATTTAGGAATTTATACTTCTATGACTAGATCTTTAAAATTTGTTTTTGTTGATTGAATATGTATCAGATATTTACTTTTTTGTATCAACATAAATTAACAGATGCCATTTCCAATTTAAACCTGACATCGTCATAACTTTCAGTTTAAATTCATTTGGTTTAAATTTTAAATTTTTGTTGAGAATAATATTCATTTTTATGTAGAATCATAAATTTTTTATCTTATGGTCATTATTTGGTAATTTTGTCGTTTTTTAAGATTTTGTACATTTTCCTTGTCTACTTTTTTTTTTATTTCTTCTTCCTTTGGACAGTTAGCAATTTATTTCTCTTTGAATATTTTACCATTACTTTGATATTATGGTAATCTGATATTTGTCTGACTCATAATCCGTTTACCCTTCAGTCGCCAAAATTTCTTAGCGCTATTAGTTACTATTCCTTTTGGTAATTAAAATGTTTCATACATTTAATTTTTAGTTCTTTAGTCGTTAGTATTGGTGTCACCTGTTGTCTATACAATTCTGCGGTTTTTTTTTTAGCTCTTGTCATGTTATGAACAATGTATTTTCAGACCTCATAGCTGATGTATGGTTGTATACTTCTTTTTATCGGCTATATGATGTAATAATAATTATTAATAAACACGAGACATTTATTGTCTCGTGTTTATTCCATCGCTCCAAAGTTACTCCTTAATATTTTTTTCTTACAATAAAATTAATATTTACAATAATTCATAAAAATAAATAAAATTTTATTAGGTAAACTTATTATTTGGCCAAAAAATAGGGATAGTATTTTTAATAAATTACACTGTATATCATAAATAAAATAATATAGTTTTTTCTTTTAAAATTCTGTATTTTTTTTCTTGTTAGTTTATACGTATGATTTTAATAAAGAACATTAACCGGCTGGTTTAGGTTACGGCTCACTTTTTATGTTTTATGACGAAACGTACACTTAAAATAGAAATGTTGAATTTAATGAATAGTTATAAATGGAACCCTTTTCATATGAGAAATAATTTTCGTATTAATTTTGTAGCATTATGCGTGTTACAACTTGTTTGTAAAATGTAAAAAAACTCGTAGTGTACTATTAACTGAGTTACACGAATTACTAACGATATGTCACAAGATATATAGTATGTATCCTGTATATGTATATATTGTATACATGTACGGTAACGATATGCGCTCCCATCTGTTGGAAGGAATTGGCGGCATCTGATAATTTTAAACCCTTTTTAACTCTTATTTCATGGACTTCCGTCGAGGTCATTTCCTGCCTCCCACACGTTTGTTTTTCTGCCATACGGGTCAGATTGCTTAAATTTCCCCCTTAAAATTCATCTGATATCTTCCCAGTAGTATCGAGTATCTTCTTAAACAATTTTTCATTTATTATTAATCATTTTTATAGATCGATTATCGGTTTTTTAATTGTTTCCAAATTTAAAAAAAGGACCAATGCAAATTAAGCTTTGATCTAAATGATAGCCTCTTATGTAAAGGGTCCGAGAAATGACGTTGTTGGCAGATATGTCTTTAAAACGATCAATGTCAGTCAATTAAATAAAAATTGAATAAAAACTTAGTATAAAAGTTATGCTACTAAACCGTGTCTACTGATGAATTTGTAAACACCATGTCATCAATTGTAAATCTAACAAAATTTTAATCGCCAATTTATTAATATGCTAATTATTGTGTTTAAAATTTTTTGTTGAATTTATTAATGATGACATTATAAACAAAATATATTAATGTTAATGAGAAATGATAATACTCCTCTCAGAACAGGTGAGTTTCCACTAATTTTCTTTTTTTCGCGCTAGAATTTCAGGACTCAGACTCGAGTCCATTCGTATCTCCGTTCATATAAATTAACTACATAGAATATCATTCGTTTTAGTGACTTATAGAATAGACTTATCATTCTACTTATATTAAAATATTGTGTTTCAAAAGTTATGACTGTGGTAGCGATGACAGGATAACATACCAATGGAACCCAACCTTGGTTTCAATTAATTGAAATCAATCTCACGCCGTTTTATGCCAAGTTACAACTTGCCATAACAGGATTAATTTAAATTAATTTAAAATTAAAATCACCGTGCCCCTTTTCCTTTGATATCCAAAATCAAGTAAAAGTTCAAAGAAATTATTTTAAGGTTTTCTTTTAATACCCGTGATAAATGTAATATAGTATTTATCAATGTTGTGTTTTGGTCCTTGGCAGACGCTTTAATAAATGACTCTTCTACCACGCACTTTTTTTAAGGGCAATTACTGCTAGAGATGTGTAAAGTTGTATGTATAATATATTCACCGATTTAATTCGCACTTAATCGTGTTAAACTCTCCATATACCGTTAGTGTAGTAATTTCCTTTTCCAATTTCTCAGTTCTTAATAATTCCGCCCTTCATAAACTTGAGGTCGTAGTTTGGGTGACATTTTTTTCATGAGCATAAAGTGGCTGCACCCCCTTTAAACGCCAAATAATTTAACTACACGTTTCTAACAAAAGCAATTATAATTGTCCACACAAGTGATACTTGGTTTCAACTGTATTGTAATTCCTAAGTTTTGTTGCTATACGAATATTATGGATTTTTTTCGTAGTAAAATCGTGGAATGGCGACAGATATGTTTTTGTGGTTAAAACCTAATGCGGGGTAGTAAAATTATTGTAATTTAGAGTCGGAAACTTAGAAAACTTCTGAAGCAGTTGTGCGGGAAAGATATGGCTAATTTCTATGCAACCCAGTTATATATTTCCACGTAGGGTGATGCTTCTTTTTTACACCATTATATTTACGATCTAACTTTTTGTTGCTGTCCAAAACATATTTTCTGTAGTCTGAACTGTTGAAATTCAAAGCCGAAAGAAAATCCTTTTATAGATAAAATGTGCGTTATAATAGCTGTAAATTATCACTTCTTGAGTTTTATCGATGTTTATATAAATTATTATTTTTTAATCATCTTGTTGTTATATAAAATAGTGTAACACTCAAACGAAGTTCAAATCTTAGAAATAGTCTCATATTTTATAATAACGGATGCATTTTGTGCTTAATTAAGACTTCAAGACACATCTGCTACATAAAAACGGCTAACGTTAGAACCTTAAGATTAGTATTTAAAGATTACAAAATAAATCAATGGTTAATACGATGGCGATATTCTACACAAAAACAGTTAAGTGAAATAATAAATAAATAAAATAACTTGACGTACAAAATCATCCTCATAAGCTGTTTTCGTGAGTTCACACATTAATACTCAGTTATTGTTAATAATTTTTATATATCTGATACACATAAGCACTAGAATTTATAAGACGTTTAATAGTATAATAGTTTATTATTAATAAATTATATTATTATTAATCTATTAATCTTTGACAACATCGTTTCTGAAAAAGCTGCATGTCTTTTTAGTAGTGGATTTTCATTTCACATTTTTATTTTGAATAATTTCAGCTCATAAAATCCAGCTCACTGTTTTATATCGGTTTGTTCGGAGAAAACGAGATAATTCATTACGTTATTATAATTTACTGCAGTGTGCGGAGGTCAGTGGAGGTATGTCGTTGAAAAAAATTCGGTTATCTATAAGACTTTTACCGTTATAAGGGTCTCGTAAACTTTACCGGGGTAATATTGTTGTCAATGCTAAAAAAGGATTTTCTAAATGCGTCTACTAACCGTCAGATTTACGACAGAAATCGACCAAAAAAATTAATGAATTCTTTCATACAATGGCAAACTTGTAATGCTTATAATAACATTTACGCTCATAAACAAAGCAAATGGTTTTTAATGAATCCCAGTAAATTCTGTAATTTAAAATCATGTGTAACAAAAATAAATAAAGTAAACCCATTTTGTGTATCCTAAATTATTTTGTTTTTTCATGTACTTGCAAATGCGATTTAAAAAAAATTTCAGAGAGCTGTGCTCATTGAGAACAGTTGAAAATAATAATTATTGTAAACGGGTACCTGATTATAAGAATAGTCGATAAAAATAAAATAAGAACCGGAATTCGATATCGAGTAAATAATGTTTTTTGCAAATTGCAGAGGAGTGACCGAGAAAACCGACGTGCCAGTTAAAATCGTTGCGACGATTCTTTAGGGTGCACCGGTATGACCTTAAAATCATAAAGCCGTCACAAGTCATTAAAAATATGCGCACAGCATCGAAATCGTAAGAGTATAAATAAAATTGTGTCATGAAGTTTTAGACAATATTGTGTCACTATAACATAGAATTTCATATTTATGTCAAACTCTAACGAACTAATTATACTTTAAATGTTGAAATCATATACACTATAGTACTCGAAAAAATATAAATTGTTATAAAAAAAATATTTTCTAATACAATATCTTAATGTTTTGATGTTTAATTATATGAAAATAAAAAAATAAGGTACACGTGTGTATTCAAAAGTTGTCTCACTTCCGCGATTAATTTTGACAAGATAACGTCGTCGAACTATGAGTGTTTTTGACAAAAATTTTAAACGCTCATGGAGAGTTAAAAAACCGAGGTATTTCATTTAAAAAATAAATTGT
This sequence comes from Daktulosphaira vitifoliae, assembly GCF_025091365.1. Classification (NCBI taxonomy): domain Eukaryota; kingdom Metazoa; phylum Arthropoda; class Insecta; order Hemiptera; family Phylloxeridae; genus Daktulosphaira; species Daktulosphaira vitifoliae. The sequence goes on along the minus strand of NW_026099572.1, from coordinate 44,006,444 downwards.
TTAAAATCGGTCAATTGTGCAATTGTAAAATGATAAAGAAAGAATAAGAAAAAGTACGTTTTCTCCTCCTTAAAACTATTTTGCACTAAATTTATTTTTGCTAAAAATTTTCCCAGAATAACATCGTTGAACTCTTTCATTAAAAAAAAAATGTGAAAATTAGACAACGTTGAGTAATTTTTCCAGCATTCCCTAATTTTTTATTATTTAATAAGATTATTTATATATAGTTTTTATGTATTTAATATATTTTTATTTAAGCAATTAATTATTTAGGAGGAAGAGAGAAAAACATTTTTTGCTAACAATGGAAATAGGTTTTTTTATTTTTAATAATCAATCATCTCCAGAAATAATAGATATTTTATCCTAAAAACACTTAAAATATGTATCAATATTGTATGTTAGTATTTATCTTTCTGTCTTAAAAAAAAAAAGAATAAATGGTGAAAAAAAAACACAATTAGATTCATCGTAAAGTAAATGACAGTGAGGAACTGAGTGTCTAACTCTTAGGCGGAAAAAGGAAACGATAAACTTACGAGGAAGTCTGATTGGCGAAACCGTGGAAAATTAGGAGGATATGGAAAATTAATCCATATAAATAAAAACTATTGGAGTTCATTATAGTATAAGTATTGTGTTTGTGTAGAAAATTTAAAACCTATATGGTACTACTTTTATATCGATTTTTTACTTTAATAATTAAACAATACCATATAATTGCAATGAACACATCATCAACATAAATCATATAAACATGATATCATTTTGCTGACACTTCATAATGAACTCTAATTTATATTCCGAGAAATTCATAACAGTATGCTCCAATATAATTATAATAAATAATTTCTGAGATATTTTAGTAATACTGTAATGTGTAATCAGAAGTAATCAAACTCATACGAATAACATGTGTATGGATTTTACATTTAATGTATTACTTATGAACCGACTATAAAAGGTATGACCGATAAAAAGAAAAGTTTTTGTTTCCAAGAAAAGAATTAGTCGAGCACAAATCACATTTTAAAATATTATTGGTATTTTATAAAATGGTTCATAACATTACAAAATAAAAAAAAAATCCTTAAATGGAAAATGTGCAAATGTTGCTTGATTCAGCTACTAATTCTACATGCCCCTTAAAATATAACTGAATTAATAATTTATGTAATTCGATACTAGAATGTGACAATTTTTATTTATTCACTATCCAAATTTGCACAATGTCTAAGTCGCTTATTTGCTCGTTCATGTGACAGTATTAAAATAACCTTTTTATGGACATTGCGCATGTTCCCTTCACGATGTCACGATTCAATAGGAAATGTATTATTTTCAATAACCCGAATGATTTAAATTAAAATAGTCGCATCAGCTGTTCTCATTCTCTTTATATAAAATTTGTATAATATAACAATTTATTCTCCCCCGACCCGCACATTAGATACCGCAATTGTTTTTTTTCTAAAAAGAAGGATATGAGTGGAGTGCGTGTGCACAAATCGACACTGGTCCCGTGACACGAAAAAGATGAAGCGAATAAAAATTTGCATAAAACCGACATCATGCACACACGTAACCCTTTTATCAGAGAACCCGTTCCTTGTGACACCCCACAAGTCCTTTCTATAAACGCGCATTATCATTATCATTGTTACGATGCATTATTTTTTAGTTGTCTGTAGGCTCTCCGCCACTCATATTTTATTCGTTAACATGACCCTGTTACTATTGCAGTAGGTTTATTTTTTACGATTGTGTATTCGTGTATTGTAATAGAGAAAAGGATCGTCGATGGCGTTGCTGTTACTGGCAGAAAATATTATAAACCTCTTCTGATTTGAATATCTGCGATATTTTTCGGTTAACGACGAGGATTTATTGTCGTCATTGATAAGGGTGGTGCGGGTATTTATTTTTCTTTATATTTTATTTTTTTTTTGCAGCCGGCTATGCAAATTTGATAATATATTAAAATTTGGTATTATTACCAATGACAATAACACGCTACTTATTTTAAATATGTAATATCTATTTAATGATTGTGTCATAGCGGTTAAATGACAAAAAAAGATGGTAAAAGATCTGATTGAGATTTTTCATATTTTTTTGTGGGATTATAAAGAATATTAATCTTTTTATTATTACTCCCAATAAAGTAGTATAGTTTTTTATTCAATCTTATACTCGTAACACTTTTTTCGAAACTATGTTATAACTTAAAAGCATTAAAGATGGTAACCCGAAAAAAGCGTCCAGGGAAAAAATTCCGGATATTAAAATACTATAGAAAAAATGACCGCAAAAATATTTCTAAAAAATGAAAAAACCAAACGTTATGATATCTTATCACGATCCTATCATCGCCAACACTATTGTAACATGCTTAATGGTTTAGCATTTTTATCAGTCGAAGGTGTGTCAAAAGGACTAGATCTTTAAGAAGCACAATGCCTGCAAATGTAGAAGACTTGATCAGTTATTTTGACAGTATCTACAAATATATAAATAATTTTTTTTATTTATTTTACCATAAAAGATGATTACCCCAAATATGCCTAATGTAAGTAAATCAATACAGATAAAAAAAAGTAGCAAAATATATAGTGTAGATTAGTAAAATAAAAAAATTATTTATTAAAATAGATCCAGATAGGGTAATTAACTATAGTTATATGCATAAAATACTATGAATTAAAAAAATTGCGACAAGTAAACCATAATAATGTTGAAGAATTGTAAAAAAATCAAAAACCATTAATTTTGTTATATAAATTTAACTTGTGAATTGCAATCATAGTCATGTATGTGAGTAGGTATATGCAACGTTAAAAACGAAGAAGAGACATTTTAGGATCATTTATACGTATTAAATTTACAATTTCTGGATATTCAATATTATTTTTCAATAATTTGTATATTCAGTTTACATCATAACATTATTTTATAAATAAAAGAGTGCATTTTTAGGTTACTAAATTATTTACTAAGCAAATTATCTTATCTAAATAGATTATTATTAATTTTATATTAAATTATAGTTAAAAAACGATTCTATGAATTCAATTTTATTTATATTACTTAATACATAATATGTATTATAAATATATATATATATATATATATATATATATTATGTATTACATATTATGGAGACCATATCTAAGATAGATCGTGCAAGTGTAAAGTATAAAAATTTTAAGCATGTAATATTTTAAAATTTATTGTAATTTTGCCTTAAAAATCCTAATACACTAGATGTTTGATTCTTTTAACGATATCCACTCAGTTTTTCTTAAAATAATAACTTTTTTGTGAATTTTTTTTTGGCTTCTATTAACTATGTGTGTAATTCCATTTATCTGTTATAAGACATAAGGGATATAAATGGAATCTTATAAGGGTGTCAACTTAATTTGTTTAAATTACTACATACATATTAAACTAGCTTATAAAATATAAAATGATCTAATTAAAAAAATGACTGGTCGATAATAACTTTTGGTCCAGTAATTTAGAATTTTTTTTAATAATTTAAAGTAATGACTAGAAGTGAGGAATGAGTGTTAGGATTTCTATCACTAGTCTTACTTTTTTACTCGGATAGATATGAAAATGAGAATAACATCCGAATTTTATCGACCAGACATTTTCTTAATTAGAACATTTTATATTTTATAAGACAGTTTAATATGTTTGTTAACATTTAAAAATAAAGTTGAAACCGTTATAAAATATAAAGGATAAACCCAAAAATAATTTTATAACAGATAAAGGAAAATATATAAAGCTTTTTATAAGCTATTTGATATTCCTCGAATTAATGTTTTTGCTTTAATAATTTAAAATGTAATATAATAAAATAAAAACAGTTATTTTTACTTTTTAGAAATAAACTTTCCTGTAGTAAACAGAAATCTTTATACAACTGTTTAGAAAAAAACATATGGAAAAAAAAATTAAATATAGATTTCTAAATTATGACTATGACTATAATAAACTATAAAGAATAACAGTCCCCAGAACAACTTTTGCTTATTTATACTAAAATAAACGGTAATATTCTTATAATATATCTTACAAAAATGTATACCCAATTAAAAAAATATAATTTTAACAACTTTTTTATTTTATTAATTTATTGTGAATAATATATATAACATGGAAAACAAGTATTATTCGACCTATCCCTAATAAACCGTCTTCCGATCTATCAAGTATATATAGAGTGGCCCACCACTCACTGACAACTTAAATAACTTTTGATCCAGTTAATATTTTTAGCTGATTTTTTTTTTAAATAATAGTTATACGTTAGATCTATAGCTATATCTCAATAATTAATTTTTTTACATATTATTAAAAATATTAATTATTTTTAAATTTTAAATAAAATGTAAAAAAAAATCTAAGATAGTTATTTTGTAGAGTAGAATTTAAGAAAAATTTTAGTAAAAAAATATCTTATTAATATTCAATAATAAATATTCTGTAGCGTTTTGAAGTTTGTGAAAATTTGAATTTTCTTGTATTATTTTACGGTATTAAACATTGAAATACATATTGAGAAAAGGACAGATGAATGAGAGTGATAAGTAATAATTGCCCTATCTAATTTCTTATCAAGGTATTAATGCCAAGTTTGTAATGTATACACATTATCATCATATGTATACACAGTAATCATGAAAAGATAGCGTTTTCTTTTGTCCTTTTCTCAATACCTATATCAATGTTTAATACCGTAAAATAATACAAGAAAATTCAAAATTTTGGGTCACCCTGTATAATTACCGGGCAATATCTCTTCTTTCCCTTATAACTAAAATCTTTGAATTTATAATTGCAAATATGGTTTTACCCGATTTTAATAATGTAATAGTAATAATCTATGTATCAAATGTGGTTGTTATAAATACTGATTTTGCAAAAGCATTATATAAAATCAATTATCAAATATTATTTAAAATAATTCGAATAACAGGCATTTGTAGCTTTTCCTTTTCTGGTTATATCTTTCATTGGAAATCTTTAGTAAATGGTATCCTACAAAGAAAATTGGTCTACTCCAATAAGTGTTACATCGGATGATCCATTTATTTCCTATTCTATTTCTAATTTTTATTAGTGATATTACTTTCATAATTGCTCTAAATTAATGTTTGTAATATATAATGACAAAATTTTTGATAGATATAGAGTTAATTGTCAATTTGATGCTGACCTACTTCAATAAAAAATATCTTTTAATATTAATAAATCACAAATAAAGTCTTTCTCCAGCTAAAATATTCTCTAACTATAATTATTATATTAATGCAGAGATGCTTCAATAGTATAATAAAAACTAATCATCTGTAGCTAATATTATTTAAAATTAAAATTTTAATTTAACTGGAAAAGCCACAAAATTTACTAAAAAATTGACTATATGTATTTCGGTAACAATGTTACCATTATCAAAGCTAAACATATATAACTGTGGGGCTTATTAAAGACCTTGGTATTTTTTTTTTTTTTGATCTCAAAATTAAGTTTGATTTTTTTATAAATAATATTATTAATAGGTCAAACAAATTATGGGATTTATTCATTGTAATCGTGTTAATTTTTTGATAAAGATAAACTGAAATTATTTTTTTCATAGAAATATTTTTCAAATAAATTTTTTACTGGAATTGATTATCCTGAATTCTTTTTCTTTTTATGTCCTTTCTATTAGTATTTGATCAGTAAATATATTTTATATAAACACTAAAGTAACTAATTACACAAGCAACTTATTAACAGATTTATAGAAACTATCTGCTATTTTAAAGTAAATATATTCATTTCACTAAGCTTCGATTTATTTAAAACTTATGTTTTTTTCTAAATTCAATAATTCTTTGTTATAACAGTATCATGTTTTGTTATCATTTTACTTACATTGCATTTATTACTTATAATTTACTGTTAATGGATAATTTTATGTAATATATATATATATATATATATATATATATATATATGTGTGTGTGTGTGATTATGCTTGGCCTCTTCAAAAAATATAAATAAATAATTGATTTTTTACAAAACATCTAACAATGACACAATTCAAATATTTTCGGTAAGAAAAATGATAATTTTATTTTAAATTATAAAATTTTATGCAAGAAAAAAAAATTACCAACTACGACAATGATATTTATAGTTAGTTTGTGCAATATTGCACAAATGTGATAAAAAAATTACACATAGTTATTTAATGTTTAATCATAAAATATGAATTCTGTATACGTTTGTTTTTATTTTAATAATTATTTTTCTTCACTACAGCACTGTAGTAATAATGTTAAATATAAAAAAAAAGTACACATATGAGTCTTGTTTGTTAAGATCAATTGTTAAAATAAATGTTACTGATAAAATTGGACGAATTAAGTAAACGCGGGCCTGTTTTTATTAGTCAATTGTCATTAAAACGGATGTGGTCTGTTTAATAGCTTTAATATTATCATACCATTCGAATTTAAAGAAACCCGTTTAACATCAAGATACAATGAAAATACGACCTTTATAATATAGTGTTTGTGCGAGAGCTACAAGAAAAAGAATATTAGTAGGTTTTGTTAAAGAAATTATACCGGAAGACATAATTTTTATTTGAATTAATTTTAATAGAAGTTAGTGTATGTTTTACTTGTATCAAATAAATTATTTTTACTACAATTAATTGCATCTCATGAAAAGGTTAGTTTTTAATAATAAATAATTTTCACTTGCAACTCTTTAATGTTAGTGTCTATTGTTAATTGAACAACACTTTAGGAAAAATAACTTTTAAAAGAAATAATTAGAGTCGCATCATGTATATATTTATATAACGGCTAAATGAAATATTTCATCTGCTTCATGTTCTGGTTTTCTAAGAAAGCAAGTTTTACATGATAACGTTTAAAAAATTCATGAATTTCAAGATAATTTCTTGAATTCTTGATTATATTTCTAAATTAAAAGGAATTCATGAAGTTTTAGCAAATTCATAATATATAGTCTGTAAGTAATTTAGAGCATGTCTTGAATTGTGAAAACTAATTGAATAAAAATAATATTTTTAATGTCTTATCTAAGAATAGTTTTTTTATACGACCGTATTTTAATCTAAGTAGAATATTGTACTTCCAACTTAGAAAATAAAGAATTTTTATTTATTGAAAACGCTAATGTTTTATTAATTTAAAATAATTTATTCTATATTGTTCATACTTTTCTCTTTTAAAATTTATTATCTAAAAGTTAATTGTAGCTTTGAAAAATTCGGCTATTATTAAATGTTTGCAAAAAATTATGTCCATAAACATTCAATTTAAACGAAACTCTAAATTAAAATAAAGATATTACTTTTATTCTTTGGTCCAAAACAAAATATATATACATCATAAGTGTAACTAAGGGGACTTAGTTATTTTTATAGAAGAAAAACTACTAAAAGTAGTGTGTATAAATTAAATATATATTAGTATATCGTGAGAAGCTGCAATTAATAACGCTTTAAACTTAACAATTCATTAATTATTTTTAAAATTAAATGTTATCGTTGTTTGTCAGTTCTAATATTATAATCAGTTTTTTTTAAGTAATCTGAACAAACTATATAATTTTTAATTTTTTGGTATCCTAAATTTTCAAATTTACTTATTAAAGTTAACTATTTTAACTATATAATTGCTACATTTATTAAGCCATTCATTACAGCTGAAATAATTGACTTACTTATATTATTTATGTGAGTATAATTACACGCAAAAAAGTTTTTTTAGAAAAAAATTGTTATACAAACATGTTACTTCAAACTCACTACACGAATTCAATCCAATTATTATAATAATAAAACTAAGTGTTTATATTAATAGCATTCTTCTAATAGTCACTATGTTTGCGTTTTTGAAAAAGCGCGGGTCACTATGTCGCCATTTCACATCATTGAGTGTCTTGTATTGTCGTTTACAGTATTTGATTGTATTCATAAATATAAGCTTGAAAATATAATAGAAAAGCTGCGCACGATAAGGCTGATAAGAATATACTATGGATGAAAATTAGTCATAGTAAACATGACCGTGGTTAATATGGTGCCACTTAAAAAGCTAGTGGCTATATTGGATCTATTTCATAGATTGGATATATCTATAGAATAATGGAAATATAATATAATACAATGAACAGCGACATATGAAATGGCGGCGACTTACAACAAACAATAAAAAAATATATTGGGGCTATTGATATGTTATTATTATATATTGTTCATTTCGTTAAAGAAAAAACTTTTTACTAATTCTGTTATATATAATTACGATTAATATTAATATTTTTCTAAGAAAAAAAGTAAGATACACAATTCAGTACTATTGAATTTTCATTGACTTAAAAATATTAATTTAAAACTAAAAAATATTTAACTTAAAAATCCACAAAAAATACTAAAAAATTTTTGAATATATATTTCGGAAACAATGTTATCATTATCAACTCATACTTTGTGGCTTTTTAAGTGAAATATTTTTTGGTTTTAAACTAATATTATAAATATATATTTTTAATTTGGAATAACATTAGCCACAAGGGATCAGCTTTTATTATACTTATCGAAACTGTAGTATCTATACTACTATCATAACTTTAAATTTACAATGTTAAAGAAAGACCAAAGTAATAAATATTAGTTTATTTAGAGTAATATTTATAAAGCAGCATGTATTTAATGATAGTAAAAGATTTAGGATGACTTACTACAATCGTCAGCGATCACGTATGAATGCAACACCGTGTAATTACCTAAATAGTAAACCACAATTTATTCAACTACAATATTATTTTTCTATACAATTCTCTTTTTTTTTCATTATTATCGTTACTTTTTGTTTCATAATCTTTGAATTGTCTTATAAAATTCTAATTTGGACACGGTCTGTGTTTAGAGTAACAACAAGAAAAAATATGTTTGCTGCATATAATTTTATATTTTATAGATAATTTTTGAAATATTTTTTTGAATTATTATTGTATTACATAGTATTACGCAGTATATTATTACATGTTTTGTACTCATCTATGAAAATCGAATGGATAAAAAAAGTCTTCAATAACAGAGGAAACCCAATCACGAAAATATTAAAATAATAACACGGTTATTTTTTGTGGTTGCTCTGATTCGTTTTCCTTTATTTTGGTCTTTTTGTGGTACGTTTATTTTATATAGTTGAAATATACCTACCATATAGTACTTAAAGTAGTACGAAATCATATTGAATATTTCAACGTAAAATGTGTATTTTACACCAGGGAATCAGTTGAGGGATAGTGCTTGGGCATTTGACTCATTAAATTTAAATTGGGGCCGGTTAATTTGCACTCTTGCTGACCAAGCCATACTTTGAGAAAGCCCATTACTTGTTAAAAACTAATTTATAATAATGTATAAAATGCAGTGCAAATTAATTTTTATTTTGTGAAAAAGACACCTAATATTTCATATTTAATTATTTAAAATACAAAAGTAACCCGAATTTAACATAATGACAATTTGTTATCATTATCATATAAAACATTAAAAATGTTAACAACATTTTTCATAATTGGATGATTTTTTAGCTAGTTAAATATTTGTGTTGCTATAAAAAAAAAGTTGACACCATTAAAACGAACTAAAAAAAATCAAAAATTAATAAGTCAAAAATATATGAACTAAAAAATATCAAAAACAATTTTCTTAACATGGGCCGTTCAAAAATTTGCTATATCTTAGTAAAATCTGAAATGACGCCTTTTTTCAGATTGGAATGACATTTTACTAACAATTATGACAGTTTTTATTGAGATATTAGTAACCGGAGAAATTAATTTTGTATGTTGAAAGCTTATTACTTTGGGATATTGGAATAGATCAATCGATATATTACTAATTTATTATCATGCATTTTAAATATAGTTGTAATTATTTTTAAAATGTGTAATAATGCATTTTATATAATTATAAGAAAAAAGTGTTATTTGAATAATTTGTTTTATATGACATACATATTAACGTTTAATTCTTGTATATTTATAACCTTTTAAAAACACAGAACTTATGAAAATTATTTTGTTTTCTTGATTCTTTATATGAAATTATAATATATATTTTAAATTTACATGAAATTTTCATTCAATTAAATGAAATAGTGCAAAATATATTTTAGTAGAGATTAAATGGGTGTAGACTTACAATTAGTTAACTTAATACATTTAGATGATTTATAAAGATTTTTTATATTTGTATGTTGGCATGCAGTTATAATAAGAACATAAATACGATCACGATGTATAATTTTTAACTCTTTAAGCTTATATTTTACAAAAGTGTAATATCTAGTGTTTGGTTCTTTATTACTTTTCTAATTCCTATTACATTTACTTGTATATGTATTTATGAAAATCATATGACTACAGTTTAGCAATTTGTTACTTGAACTGCTAGAGTTGAAAGAATGAGTCTAACATAGTAATTATAATACTCATTTTTCATCCACACGTGTGTATACTTGATACTAAATCGTCATAATTTCTATTGATGGAAACTGGCTATAATAAGTAGAGTTATTTAGATTTAACAACTTCAAAGATATTTAAGGTGCGTTGCTCTCGTATCTAAATTAAATTATTACTATGTAATTTTTTTCCCATCAAATGACGACACAGGTTTTATTCTACTTAAAATAAACTGATTTTATGCAATAAATTCTAATTTTTTTTCCCCATATTTAAACTGGGGTTGTCCTGAAGTTATACGGAAGCGATGCACAGTTAAAGTGAGTTATGGGTCATATATTTTACTATATGACAACTACCGTGTGTAGAAAATTGAGATTTTTCCAATTTATTAAAAAAAAATAATAATAAGATGTATAAGCAATTCGGAGTTTCTTCAGTTCGATTTCTTATTTCAAAAGTTTGGCATTTCCAATTTAAATTTTTATTTTCACACTATTGTACTCATTGAATGATTTCTTTTTTATTTTATGTGAAAACGCGTATTTTATTTCAAATGTTATACAAATAGATACGGATCCCTGGAGACAGAAAGTCCAACGATATAATATTTGTTTTAAAAATCGTTATAACAAACAGGAATAAATATCCTATGATTTATTTGATAAATGAAGCTACCCCGATTAAGGTTTTCGATTTCTAATTAAAAAACAAATTTTTAATTTAAAAATAATCATTTGTTAGTGTTATAATATTAAAAAATAATTTCTAACTTGAAATAATTTATAAATCCTCATGTTTGTAATTTTGCAGTTAATTTTGTATAAAAATTCTGTACGTCTATACAAAGTATATAAAGTGGTCCATTATGTTTTAATAAATCTAATAACTTTTGATTTATTTAATATTTTTTGTGACTTATTTTTCAATAAATTATGCATAACGTTAAAATCATTATTATTTATAATTTTAATTTTATTATTAATTATAATAAAAAAATAAATTTTTTCTCTGTATATATATATTTTAAATTTAAAAATAGCCTTTTTTGAGTTTCATATAAAAATATGTAACCGGTCAATTGCAATTTTAGAATGAGTACTTGAAAGGGCATATAGTGCGTGTGGATGTTATGTAATAAAAAGTTTGTAACTCAATGAGTATTTATTCTAAAATCGTTAACAAGCCATCAATATGATTTACAACAATAGATATAAAAACAGCTATTTAAAATTTTTAAAAATAAAAATAATTTTATTGTTGATTTTATTATAAACAAAAAAAATATGATTTAAACGTATTTTAATAATGCATAAATAATTTAAATAATAAGATATATCAAAAAATTGTCACTATTCTGTATTTAAAAACATTTTAATTCTATTGGTTTCAAAGAAGACATCTTTTAAAATCTCTTCATTTTTTACACGGCAACGACAATGAATTACATAAAAAATTATAAATTAATGCAGAACCGGTTCACGGACGGACTTGTTAGATGCAAACAGTGACGATTCGTTTGAGTTTGTCTCTGATTTTTTTACATGTCCTTACGCGATATAGGTGGAAGCTCAGCTGGCGCTTCTTTGAGACTAGGATTTGAGGTTTTCCTTGTATTTGTTCTGTTACGGTCATTTGTTATGAAATCTTGGATTTCTTTGGTTTTTGAGTTTGACCAGGTAGACATTGGGTTGTCTTACTGCTGATATAATTTTCATTCTAGGCGTCCATATCGAATAAATCAAATGGTTAATGGTCAAATGGACGTTTCTGACTAGTTAAAAACACTACTCTGAAAGAACTGATATTTTTATACTAGGTAGAGTGGATTCTATAAAATAAAATATGGTTGTGGGTAAAGTATCGTAAACTGCGAACCTCGCTCCATCAAAATAAATTATGGACTTATTCGCTTTAACAATAATTTATTTCATAGCATTTGTTACCATGCCTATAATGTGTCATATTGCACATTATGTAGAGATAAGAATATGAAACGCGACTATATTCTACAGAGTAATGAGATATTTAATATCCGTTAGGATACTTGTTTAGTTTATTTCAAGTGAACATTTAAAAAAAAATTTGTGTTAAAAAAGTATTTATGGAAATTAATTATATTTTTACAAAATTAACATCCATTGTCATTTTTTTTTTTTAAGTTTTTATAAAATATTATTAAAGTTAGTTGTAATTTTTCTAAATATCTTAGTTGGAACAGCGTATATTCGACTTATTTTTTGTACATAGATACGTTACAGAATATGATACTATACACCATATATCATATGAAAATCCATGTCAACAAATTTTCAATGTTGAAATACCCAATTTTGATTTATGCAATGCTTATGATAAATTCATTGATTATTATTTTTTCCTTAAACTATCAGAAATTACAGTTACATATCTGTACTATCTCTATAGTGGTTCATCATTTCGTGTAATAAGTAGGTTAAAAACATCACGGATATTTTCTTAGTTTATTGAAGTATAGCTCTTATAACGACTTCCAAAAGCCAACTCTTGTTTGCCTAAGAGTGATACAACAACACGAACCTCTTTTTCATAACATTAACCGTTTTATTCAAACCAGCACTTTTAATAAACTATTATGCTGTTTTTATTACTATATCTAAAACTTCTTGCTGTATTTTCCAAAAACTAAATGATTTATAATTAAATGCATAAATAATATAGTAATTTACCTATATTTACTATTGGTTTATTTGTGTTAATGTTCTCACTATTACTTGTGCTAGAGAGTACGGGAAAGCAACATAGTCTTGCTCAATGAAATCTAACACCGGTTACTAAGCACTGAGACACATCGTGATACCGACTGAGATTCTTCAATATACTTTGTTTTAAGTGTGCTTAACATGCTGATTTTTTCATTTCCGCTTCTTTTAAGTGTAACCGGCAAAATAAAAAATATCGAGTCCAAAATAATCTCAAATCGTGTGTCGGTTCTAGCTAGTGTTTTTAAATAAAATTTATCAAGATTTTAATAAATTACATTAGAGAGTAAAATAGAAAATCAAATTTATCGAAATAATTTAAGTACTACGTTACTAGCTAACGTTGCTACGCATCAAAACACAGCGCGTTAAATATTTATTGTAAATATAATGGTGCAAGAATCAAACTGTTTCAAGTATAATATAATTGTTTACATTAATCTAAATTTTAATCATAATAGTTCAATGACTGACTGCGTAAAATTTCGGATAATGAAAACATTTTTCTACCCTTACAAGCGTTTGTGCAAGTCAAATAATCAATAAATCTTGTGTTCAGTAGTATTCAGTTTTACTGATGCTTCTGAGTATATGATTGGTGTTAGTACAAAATGCCAAAACTTGTGTAATCAAGCATTCATTTGACTACACTTCTTAATTAAAAATAACTCGTGAAGTTTTAGCTTGTGATCATATGAAAGTTATAAAAAAAGTATAGTTGTAAATGTTATGTTAGGGGATAAAGTTTTACCATGAGTCTTAGCCAAAAAACAATTATTTCCTTCAAGCAGAAGGCTTTCAAGATTGCATAATAAATACAGAGAAAATAGGCTATCCAGTATTTTGTTGATTTTATCAGAATAATATTGTTTTTAGTTATTTATCTGTACAATACTATATAGAGTGTTCAGTATATAAGGATACGGTTTCTATTGTTATCATTGTTATCAATTTACCTGTGTTTTCTCATTTACTAAAAACCAGTACAATTATTTTTTAAATTTTGGTTTAGTCCCGTAAATTGTATAAAAATTGAACAAACTTGTTTAACAACCTGTAGACTTTAGTGCAGTCACAGACCACAAAGAATTTTTTTGGCAAAAGGCATTTTACTGATTATTTATTAATATAGGCATTATTAATTTATATTTATACAATGTCCTATATATTTAGCGTGGTAGGTATATAAATAATAGCAAAAACATGTCGGTGGAAACATTTGATGAAAACAAAATTATATAAATCGGTTGGAGATGCGTACAATGGACTTGAAAGTCTGAGTTCATGGACAGTTCTTGCCCACCTCTTTAACAACTAAAATTAAATTTCTTTATTTGATATCACACTTCATTTAATAAAATTACTTCACTTGAAGCCATCAAAAGGAATTTATTTCGGATGCCTCTGGGATGAAAGAATATTAATTTTATACGTAAATGTTTTAATTTAATTATTTGCAAATATAAATAAATTTTATATAGAACATATGTTTCAGCATCATGTTGAGTTATTTTATACTTAAGCTAGCGGAAACGGAAATTAAAAAATTGAGTAAAAACGTGCTGTTAAGTCTAGGTTACCTACATTTAAAGCCACTGTATTAAACTAATGGTTTTTTTTCAAACAATTAAAAATGGTGTGTCAGGAGCAGCACAAGCAGATGGCTTACGAACGTTTGTTATATATTTTGTCTTTCTCATCCATCTTCTTAATATATTATGACTATTTTAATAAAAACTAATAAAAGATGTCCCGCCGATGAGTGTCGTCACCGTACCGAAACACGAGAACAATTGAACAGACCATTTTTTAATCAACATGATATTTTCCGATTAATAATTTTCATAATTAATTGTATTTCTTTTATTTTTTTATTTCTATTTTTGTTTTTATACGTTTTTTCATTACTATACTTACATACATTTTTTATTTTGTTAGGTGGCCAGTCATTGTCAGCGCGGCAGGTATCAGCGCGAGCGGTGCTTTTTTTTTAATCAAGTTCCCCGTCGAATCAATCAACATCAAAATCATTGCCCGCGCATTGGAATCATTAATTCTACCAAAAACGAAACGCACTCGTAAAATTTAATTATTATTTACTTCTAGTTAATGTTTTTTATTCTATCTTATAATAATTATTAAGGCTATCGAAATTCAACGCCTGTACTATTACATATCAAACAAAAATGTGATTGAAAATATTGCAAAAATAATTACGTTTTCACATTTTATAGTTTAACCAACTTAAAAAAGTTATTCTGACTTTGGCATATTGGTTTATTGATAAATTTATAGTTTTATTGAATATACTACTGTACATTTATCATGTTTTATACCTATTAAATGTGATCTATTAGTTTTTAGATTGTATAAGTGGTTTTTGGAGTTTTTTAAAATACTCATAACCAAGGTTCGAGACTTTGTAAATCACTGTGAAAGGTAGCACTAATTGCTATTCTTTAACATCACTAGCTGAATCTATACATCTTGTTTTGATCTTTAAATAAGAATGGCTTATTTTTATTGTAAATCAAATTGTATACACTTTTTGTTGCATAATGATGTGATAAATGTTCATCCCAACCCAAACGTAAAGAAGTAATTGGAAAAAAAAGTATTTTCCCATATTTTCAAAATGTTTTATTTTTCTTTATTTACGTACTAAATTAGAGATCACTAGGAAAATTAATATTATCATATTTATAGATTATATTTTTTACTTTATTGTTTTATAGTATTTTCTGTAATATTAACAATTATGAGATAAGTAAGAAAAATACAAAAAGTACCCTCACTGATCAAATTTTAATCCTAAGGCGCAGCATGTGAAGAGGTTTAGTTAGAAAGTCCAAATTTTTAGGGAATTATGTTTTTATGTTCCTTAATAAAATAATTCGCTTTTATAAAAAGATGTGCATCCCATAAAATTCCAAATATTCTATTTACACCGTCTTTAAAAACTCATACTACGATTTTTTACTTCTCCCCGAACTTAACAAAAAGATGAATCACAACAAAGCGTTTCCTCTTCCATTAACCGGATCCCAGAGTCAGATCTATTGTCCAGGCTGTACCTTTTGGAGC
>NW_026099572.1:43988870-43989998 GCF_025091365.1 Daktulosphaira vitifoliae | reverse complement strand
TTTTTTCTTAAATATCGAAGAACTTGATAAAGCGAATCATAATACTATTTGTAAAACATTTGACAAATCGTTATTGTTATTATGACCTAACGGAATACAGTACAACGATGTCTTATTGATTGTAACTGATGCCGCGACGTACATGAAAAAGTCTGCTTGTATTCAATCTTTTTACACAAAAATGATTCATCTCACTTGTTTAGCACGTGGCTTACATCTTGTAGCCAAAGAAATTCGTTTTCAATTCGACAATGTCGACGATTTGGTGGCTAATGTAAAAAAAAATATTTTGTAAATACTCATATCAAATAAACATTTTTAAATCTAAAGCCTCTAATATATCATTCCTCCAGCACTCATCATCACGCGGTGGGGAACTTGGTTAACAGCTGCGTCGTACTACTGTATACATTTTGAAATTTTAAAACGTATATTGAATCATTTGATAAAAATGATTCTGGAGCTATAAAAAAAGCCAAACATGTATTTAAACTACAATCATTTGAAGCCAATCTAATTTACATTAAATCAAACTTTAATTGCCTGCCGCTAGCGATCACACTTCTTCAAGAACAAAGTATTCCATTGAATGAAGAATTTAAAATTGTCGAAAAATTTATGGAATTAGAAGGTCGCAACAATATTGAAATTCAACCAAGGGGAAAAAAAGTAGAGACCTTGCTCATACTACATATGCATCTCTAAATAATATTTACTCTGAATTCGACTGATATTGTAATACCTATATTTGATTTGGGGCCATTTAGACTCTCGTCAGCAATAATCAAGTTGAGATTACTACCGACGCAAAATTGATTTTGCTGCTTAAAAATAAAAGTAAGTTTTGAATCCTTAAAATAGTGTTGAGTGGATTTGTTTAGCACTTACATTGAACGCGATTTTCAAGAATTCGTAGTTTGAACTAGAGCCGAATGCAATGAATTAAAGGCAAAGTTTTCAAAATTTTGTTTTTAAATTTTTAACACTTCTATAGCTTCTTACATTTTATGCATATCTATGGCTTTTTATATTTTAATCACTTCTATGGCTTCATATACTTTAAGAATTTCTATGGCTTCATATATTTTATGCATTTCTACGGCCTCTTAAATTTATGCATTTCTATGG
>NW_026099572.1:43984129-43988068 GCF_025091365.1 Daktulosphaira vitifoliae | reverse complement strand
TATATTTGAGATAAACATGGAGACTCGTTTACGTACCTGACGAGCTTCGGCTAATGAAGAAACTTATGAAACTGATTCATGTGACACTAAAACTGATTATTTGAGTAGTGACGAAGCAGATGCTTAGGAGGAACTGGAAGAACAGAGTGATAGTAACTCGAAAGAACAAACCAAATTTGATAACGTCCACAGTGCATCAGAAAATGAGGATAAGTCAGATGCAGACAGCGGAACTGGTCGCAAGTTTGAGGCAACAGAACCATGCACAAAAAAGAAGAGTGTCTCACGGGTAGGCCGAAAGTCTTCCTATTGACGGACTAAGTCTAACTTTTATTGGTTAAATAATATTCCCGAATGCAAAGGCCGTCGTTCTCAAATTGATTACTATGCACGTAGGAAAGTTGCTGCTCTAGAGGTATCGTCTCCAATAGAAGCATGGTCGCTGTTATTTAGTTATGATATGTTGAACATTACAGTCAAGCATACTAATGAAGAAATTGAGCGATATATTACCAAAACGGTTGAAAATCATACACATTTGCAAATTTATCACAAAGAAATTGATATAATTGAATTAAAGGCTCTAATCGGTTTATTATATTTTGTTGGTTTATATAAAATCAATATGATTAACATGGAATAAATTTTTAAAATGTCAACAACCTATGTGCCAAGATTATGCAGCGAAAACTGTGTTGATTGTAACAATAAATGACGAGACTTTTGTACTTTTTAATTTGTAATACTGTTTGATCAGTGACATACTTATATTGTAATACTGTAAATTTGACGATAATTAATCCTGTTACTGCATATCTTTGTTTTACTTATCCCGTCTTCATCTATTGAAATAATTACTAATTGACGTAAACAATTGTATACTACTATCCATTAACTATATTCATTTTAATTTTCTTCAATTGTGATCCTTTATTGCGCCTCTTATTATTAGTTTAATAGTAAAACATAAAGTGTAAACACCAACTCATAATCTGAGTTTTTTCCGAAATTCATGGATTTAAAATTACAAAATTAATTTTTCATTATAGATGTAATCCAAAGAAAAAAGTCTGATTTTTCAAATTAATTTTTTTAGTTCGCTTCAAAATTCATAGCATNTACAAAATTAATTTTTCATTATAGATGTAATCCAAAGAAAAAAGTCGGATTTTTCAAATTAATTTTTTTAGTTCGCTTCAAAATTCATAGCCTGTATCTATAGCTATTAACTTTTTGCAGATAGTATTTACACAAGCGAAAAGATAAGAAAATATAATTTAAAACAAAAAAAATTGAATTAAAAAAACTAGTCCTTACAAAAATATAAGGCATTGAAATACGTTGGAGTTGATCCCCGTCAGTAGACAACTGGTGGCAAATACGTCGGTAGACTGAAGGTTAATCATTTTATTATTATGATTGAAGATTAATTTTTAAAGATTTTTAAATTGTTTCAAATTGTGTTAATTTGTACTTTTAATTTTGACTTGTTTATAATTTTTTATTAAAAAGTTATAGTTTATAATAAAAAATTATACATTTTAAATGTTTCTTGCTCTTTCAAAATACGGTTATTTTAGATTTTTAGTATATTCTTCGGGTGGGATATAGGGGGGGTTAAGTCCTTCTCTGTATTTACATATTACCCTTCCAAAAAATTAGCCAAATTATATGCATTGTTATATAAAAACTATTTTTGAAGCGGAAAGATTGAATTTAGTCCCTCCACTCAAAATTTGATTACTTTACGCCTATGATTTTAGTGCATATTTGCATGTTTTTTTTTAGTTTTTTAAATGCATGAACTTACGAGCCCTGTTTATAATAGATCTTGCGATAACTGAGAATTTTTTTTGAGACTATTCAAGAAGTTCACAGTAGGGTAGTTGCTTATAAAAACCATTTTGTAGCCAAATATTGAGAGATCAACAGAAGGAAGTTTAAAAGCTTAATAGCTATGGATAAGGAGTGTGGACTTGAGACGGCCAGAGGTGCTGTTAATAAATATTAATGTTCCACCTTTAAACTTTTTCTCCAAGCATAACTATTCTTCATTACTTTTCATTCAAAGTCTGAGGTTAGAATTTTTCGGAGAAAAGACAGCTACGAAAGTAAGCTAAATGTGATATGGTTACATTTTGTGCAACTATCTTGGTTTGGCTAATAACGAATAATAGCTAGAATAGCATATGAGCATATTATAGGTAAAAATATATAAGGACTACTCACTTAATTTCTAGTTTATATTCCTAGCACTTACTGGTGTGTTAGTATCAGCCATCAAAAATTATTTTTAAGCTTTCTTTTGAGTAAGTTTCTTAATACTGAAATTAGGTCATGTTATGATAATTTAAATGTTTGGTTATTTAAGTTTAATGTGATGTATTGGTGAGGGTGGGGGTTAGGAATTCTCCAAAATGTTTTTAAAGTTATAAATTAAATTTACAAAACTTTTTCATGCCAATACGAATACCACTGTTGACGTTTACAATGTATAATTTATTTACATATGTATCTATGTCATAAGCAATTTTATTGTAAATAATATACGATGATATCTTATCGATATACCACCTGTATCGATCTAATGATGTTGAATAAATATATAATACTTATAAAGTGCAGGAGTCACGAGATGACAAACATTGTTTAGTGTATTATCGTAATCGTGTCGTCAGTTTGGTCTGAAAATGAACTTCATTGTTATTAATCAAAACAATAAATTCGTACCTACAAAGTTTTTTCGTTTTAAACAAAATATTCCAATCACTTTTGTAGACACGTCCTGCAAACGCGTAAAATTTACAGGGTTAACTAAAAAAATTTGAAATAGTTATTTAAATGAACATTAAAATGTGTAATCGTAAGAGCAATTGTGTAAATGTGCTAACGAATTATTTTATTAAAAAAACTCACGATGGAAGTATTGAAATTTAAGTATTTCCAAGTTCTATATCGACTGAAATTACACAAATATCTACAGATAAATCTACGATTGATATTGCCGTTATTGGTTACTGTTGTTAGGGATAAAAGTTATTTACTGACGTTTGAGCACCCGATAAAATGATTTTTTTACAACAGAAAGTAGAAATTAAAAATTTCAATTAAAATGGATTAAACGATTACGAGTTATGTTACACTAATTTCATTGATTTTGAAATGGTATGTAGATATTGTGCTATATTTTATCATAATTTTGCTGTTAAAGGTGCCCATCAAAAATTAGGAGTGCTAGTTACAAAAATATTTAATAAATAAAAAAATTTAATAGGACTTTTTAACACGTAGAGCAGCACAAAGTATTATAAAAATAACGTGTCTTCGCAGAAAACTTTATTTCAGTATATTCCAAACAATAGTTGGATATTCGTTACAAAAATTATTCCACGCACAGGAGCATCTTCAGTTCAACTTTATAGGGAGGACCAATTAACAATATTTTTTTCAAATTTGTTTGGAAATAATTGGCATAAATAAATTTTGAACTAGAGGTGTTCCATAAATTAAATAAAAAATTTTCTCGCTACGATCTAAATAATATGCCCAACTTTATTTTTATCGATTAATTGATGTTACCAAACTATATAAAATAAGAAATAATTTGTATTAATATTCATAATTTAACTAATACACAATATAATAAGTATTATAATAGTATTAGATATAAAACACACTTTTTAACATTGCTATTATGACAATTTCAACTTGTATCATTTTTTTTATTTATATCTATAAAACATAATGATGAGCAAGCAGAATAAAAATGAATTATAGCTAAGTTAATCAACAAAGTGTAACTTTTATTTGAAAAAAGTATACATACATTGTAATTTTTTTTTTTTTTTAGGAAAGTAAGTATTACTGTCAGTGAGACTGTTTGTACACGAATACTTTTCACTAACACCTCCGTATTATTTATGCTTTTCAATTTACACG
>NW_026099572.1:43963943-43984029 GCF_025091365.1 Daktulosphaira vitifoliae | reverse complement strand
AATTTAATTATTATTTACTTCTAGTTAATGTTTTTTATTCTATCTTATAATAATTATTAAGGCTATCGAAATTCAACGCCTATACTATTACATATCAAACAAAAATGTGATTGAAAATATTGCAAAAATAATAACGTTTTCACATTTTATAGTTTAACTAACTTAAAAAAGTTATTCTGACTTTGGCATATTGGTTTATTGATAAATTTATAGTTTTATTGAATATACTACTGTACATTTATCATGTTTTATACCTATTAAATGTGATCTATTAGTTTTTAAATTGTATAAGTGGTTTTTGGGGTTTTTTATAATACTCATAACCAAGGTTCGAGACTTTGTAAATCACAGTGAAAGGTAGCACTAATTGCTATTCTTTAACATCACTAGCTGAATCTATACATCTTGTTTTGATCTTTAAATAAGAATGGCTTATTTTTATTGTAAATCAAATTGTATACACTTTTTGTTGCATAATGATGTGACAAATGTTCATCCCCACCCAAATGTAAAGAAGTAATTGGAAAAAAAAGTATTTTCCCATATTTTCAAAATGTTTTATTTTTCTTTATTTACGTACTAAATTAGAGATCACTAGGAAAATTAATATTATCATATTTATAGATTATATTTTTTACTTTATTGTTTTATAGTATTTTCTGTAATATTAACAATTATGAGATAAGTAAGAAAAATACAAAAAGTACCCTCACTGATCAAATTTTAATCCTAAGGCGCAGCATGTGAAGAGGTTTAGTTAGAAAGTCCAAATTTTTAGGGAATTATGTTTTTATGTTCCTTAATAAAATAATTCGCTTTTATAAAAAGATGTGCATCCCATAAAATTCCAAATATTCCATTTACACCGTCTTTAAAAACTCATACTACGATTTTGTACTTCTCCCCGAACTTAACAAAAAGATGAATCACAACAAAGCGTTTCCTCTTCCATTAACCGGATCCCAGAGTCAGATCTATTGTCCAGGCTGTACCTTTTGGAGCTGGGGACAGGACTTTACCTGGACTTTGTCTAAGCCTGCACAACGACTAGCCTAATGGGATACGTGCCAGACCAACTAGGTGTTGAGAAGCCCTAATTGAGATACCGCAACCCGCGTAGCGGTCAACACCGGATCCGTTATCGTGTATCGTGATAAGTCCAATTGCAGGGGCACTGGTACCCTGCTCGGAGGTAAAGACTAATGTTAACGCTTTCCTCATGACGTCCTTCACAGACCATTTCTCCACATTCAAGAGCATGACGGTGCAGGTCTTCATCAGACGTTGGACCCGCACGTGTCCTGCTCGCACAACGCTTCCCTCAACTGATCCGCTAGCAGGTCGGCTTACTAATGGATCTTGTAATAACATAATTAAAAAAAAATTATTGTGTTTAATACATATACAATTTTAAGATAAATTAATAATTTAAAGCCAAAATGGCGTCTTATATGAATTATAAAAAACTTATAACATCATAGTTTCTACTAGACGTAATACATATTTTTATACAAAGAAAAATAAGAAATTGAAAACTGAAATAAATACTAGAAAATATTTTTAAAACTAACATAGCGTGAAATGTAAAGAAACATTTTGTATTTACTTTGATGAAACCAACACCGTAATATCATACCCGTGAACTAATTATCATTTACACGCATACTACACTTCCGAAAACACGTCCAACAAAAAAAAACTTAACGATAGAAGCAAAAGGTTCTTACAATAATTTACATAAACTTAAATAAAATTAATTATTATTTTACATTGAATTTATTCAAGTGTTTATTTTTTACGGTTCAAATAAATAAATACATTAATTAATGCAATAAATAACAGAATGAAAAAATAAGAGGATATTGAAATAAGCGCGCTTTAATGAAACGTTTAAAAGAACACGGAGGAACCAACATTGTTTTTTATTTGATAGGCGTCACATGTCAATTCATAATACAATTATTACACCTAAACATCGCATTGATTATATATATTTTGGTAGTCACCAAATGACCTTTTCTTGGAAATGAAGAAATATAAAATAACACGCATTTATTATAATATTTATAAAGTATGTAAAGAGAATCATTATATTTAAAAATATATAAAAAAAATTAGCATTATTTTACTTGGAAATTTATACAGCGTAATTCTTACCAAAATGAATATATTTTCATTTAATAAAAAGTTGTAATTACAATTAAATTTTTTTTTTGAATACTTAGAGAATATCATCTTAAATTAATTGTAATAAATGACATACTCGCGCTAATAAGAAAATTAATTTATTATAATTTTATAAGCATTACTAGTAATATATATAGGTATATCAACTTGTCTTAGGCTAGCATAAGTTAAATATGATACTTGAACAGTCATTTTAATTTATACAATTTAAAATATACAACTGCTCCAATTATTTTCTGTGGATTCATTTTATCATCTGCNAGTTTTTTAAAATACTCATAACCAAGGTTCGAGACTTTGTAAATCACTGTGAAAGGTAGCACTAATTGCTATTCTTTAACATCACTAGCTGAATCTATACATCTTGTTTTGATCTTTAAATAAGAATGGCTTATTTTTATTGTAAATCAAATTGTATACACTTTTTGTTGCATAATGATGTGATAAATGTTCATCCCAACCCAAACGTAAAGAAGTAATTGGAAAAAAAAGTATTTTCCCATATTTTCAAAATGTTTTATTTTTCTTTATTTACGTACTAAATTAGAGATCACTAGGAAAATTAATATTATCATATTTATAGATTATATTTTTTACTTTATTGTTTTATAGTATTTTCTGTAATATTAACAATTATGAGATAAGTAAGAAAAATACAAAAAGTACCCTCACTGATCAAATTTTAATCCTAAGGCGCAGCATGTGAAGAGGTTTAGTTAGAAAGTCCAAATTTTTAGGGAATTATGTTTTTATGTTCCTTAATAAAATAATTCGCTTTTATAAAAAGATGTGCATCCCATAAAATTCCAAATATTCCATTTACACCGTCTTTAAAAACTCATACTACGATTTTGTACTTCTCCCCGAACTTAACAAAAAGATGAATCACAACAAAGCGTTTCCTCTTCCATTAACCGGATCCCAGAGTCAGATCTATTGTCCAGGCTGTACCTTTTGGAGCTGGGGACAGGACTTTACCTGGACTTTGTCTAAGCCTGCACAACGACTAGCCTAATGGGATACGTGCCAGACCAACTAGGTGTTGAGAAGCCCTAATTGAGATACCGCAACCCGCGTAGCGGTCAACACCGGATCCGTTATCGTGTATCGTGATAAGTCCAATTGCAGGGGCACTGGTACCCTGCTCGGAGGTAAAGACTAATGTTAACGCTTTCCTCATGACGTCCTTCACAGACCATTTCTCCACATTCAAGAGCATGACGGTGCAGGTCTTCATCAGACGTTGGACCCGCACGTGTCCTGCTCGCACAACGCTTCCCTCAACTGATCCGCTAGCAGGTCGGCTTACTAATGGATCTTGTAATAACATAATTAAAAAAAAATTATTGTGTTTAATACATATACAATTTTAAGATAAATTAATAATTTAAAGCCAAAATGGCGTCTTATATGAATTATAAAAAACTTATAACATCATAGTTTCTACTAGACGTAATACATATTTTTATACAAAGAAAAATAAGAAATTGAAAACTGAAATAAATACTAGAAAATATTTTTAAAACTAACATAGCGTGAAATGTAAAGAAACATTTTGTATTTACTTTGATGAAACCAACACCGTAATATCATACCCGTGAACTAATTATCATTTACACGCATACTACACTTCCGAAAACACGTCCAACAAAAAAAAACTTAACGATAGAAGCAAAAGGTTCTTACAATAATTTACATAAACTTAAATAAAATTAATTATTATTTTACATTGAATTTATTCAAGTGTTTATTTTTTACGGTTCAAATAAATAAATACATTAATTAATGCAATAAATAACAGAATGAAAAAATAAGAGGATATTGAAATAAGCGCGCTTTAATGAAACGTTTAAAAGAACACGGAGGAATCAACATTGTTTTTTATTTGATAGGCGTCACATGTCAATTCATAATACAATTATTACACCTAAACATCGCATTGATTATATATATTTTGGTAGTCACCAAATGACCTTTTCTTGGAAATGAAGAAATATAAAATAACACGCATTTATTATAATATTTATAAAGTATGTAAAGAGAATCATTATATTTAAAAATATATAAAAAAAATTAGCATTATTTTACTTGGAAATTTATACAGCGTAATTCTTACCAAAATGAATATATTTTCATTTAATAAAAAGTTGTAATTACAATTAAATTTTTTTTTTGAATACTTAGAGAATATCATCTTAAATTAATTGTAATAAATGACATACTCGCGCTAATAAGAAAATTAATTTATTATAATTTTATAAGCATTACTAGTAATATATATAGGTATATCAACTTGTCTTAGGCTAGCATAAGTTAAATATGATACTTGAACAGTCATTTTAATTTATACAATTTAAAATATACAACTGCTCCAATTATTTTCTGTGGATTCATTTTATCATCTGCGATGTGATGAAAAAATAACACGAAGTAAATAAAAGTGGGTTAAATGTAAATAAATTGATTAATTATAAATTCATTTTTTTCTTAAAATATTAGGAAAATATTATTTTAGATTGCAAAGTTCTGATATTTATATGTTTTGTGATCATATTAAATGTAAGTTCGAATTAAAAACATGTACATTAGTTTAAAAAGATACATTTTTAATACCCCAATTGTATACAATAATTTTACTTTATCTCAAACATTTTTGAAAATTTTTTAAAAATTATTACAAAAATACAGAATAGGTAAGAAAAATCTGATTATCTCTTTCGGTAAGTAATTAAAAATACATTAAAACAGAAAATATAAATTATTTACTAAAAAATCCTATTTATTTCTGGTATATCACTCAAAATTATTTCATTTTGCTGTAATGCAATTTCTAGATAACCTATTACATATTTGTTAGCTGTGGATTTAGTTTTAAAAAACATATTTTCACAGTGAATTGATATTGCAACTATAAAGTTTTTTCTACTTTGTTTTATAGTTCATTTTTAACTTAATATTTTTTTTTATTTTTATATCTTCTATAGCTTTAGGTCCATCAAAGTTATTTTGTAAATGTTTTATTAAATTATAAGTATTTCCAGAATATTTGGTATATTTTTTGGACGATTCCAATTTTACCGAAAATGAAAATATTGGTTATGATTATTAAAATGGTATGAAGATAGGTTATTGTTGCAGTTATAATCATGCTGGATGTTCACATAAAATCCAGTTAGTGATTATCCATGGTAGGGGTGTCTGTGCGGTTTTTTAGTTTGTCACAATCCACGGTATCTTTAAAAGAACGTACGNGGACGATTCCAATTTTACCGAAAATGAAAATATTGGTTATGATTATTAAAATGGTATGAAGATAGGTTATTGTTGCAGTTATAGTCATGCTAGATGTTCACATAAAATCCAGTTAGTGATTATCCATGGTAGGGGTGTCTGTGCGGTTTTTTAGTTTGTCACGATCCACGGTATCTTTAAAAGAACGTACGACAACTGCTGGTAGCCTATACTCTAGACGATAGCCATTGCATGTTACTGACGATTAAGATTTAGCACTTATAATAACTATAAAATTTGGGACAATTAAAAATATTTTAAATGCATCACATCAAGCCTTTTAAATATAAATCGGGTTGCTCTGTTAAATTTAAAATTCTACAAAAAAATGTTTTACTAGAATATAATGGATAAATTAATATATTTTTCAAGTATGAGTCATCAAATGATCAATTTTATTATTATCGTTTAATATCATCATTTACGCATATTTTAAAAGAACAATATGTAATTAGATAGTTATCAAAAATGTAAAGAATAATATTATAGGTTGGTTTTAATATTCAGTAATTTTTGCGAAAAATCTTAATACTAGCCATTACATTTATGCATGCAAATCAGTGTAAACTATGGGCTTTGAGATTTGCAAAAAGGATGTGAGTAGGAAGACTATAATTAATTATTTTGATTTGAATCATGAAAGTCTTATCTAGAAAAAGTTTTTAAGAAATATAATTATTAGCATACGTTTATGTCCATTGTTTAAGTCTCTTAATTTTTATTTATTTTTTATAAGTTTCAAAACAGTTTGTTAATATTTTTAAATAATATTCAAGAGTTTATATCCGTTTTCTTATAAATTTCAACTGTTTAATGCGATAATTGTCCATGAAAGCATTACGTTAAAGATTTTGTTGAAGATAAAAAGAACATTAACCCCGTTATAAAGCAATGTTAGTAGTACGTTATTATTACTTGAATATGACTAAAAGAATAAAAATGTATATTAAAAAGAAGATGTTAATTAAATTAAATGATTTTGTAGAGGCTTGGCTTAAAAATTGGTTATAATTTTTTGTTGAAACATTTTTTAGTACATAAATGATTATAAAAATCATTGATTTTCTTTACACTATCACCTTGTTGATATCAACTCCCACAGAAAAAGATTCATGACCTATACTAATTAATAATTTGAATTTATCCCGAGTTATAAAAAACATATGACTGTATCGAACTTTGATATACTAATTAAAGTTACTAATTAGATTTGCTTTCCATTTTTTATTTTTTGAAACTTTTTTTGTTATAAGCTTATTAATCATTGTGAATAGCTCATTATTCACCAGTGCTGAATTGAGAGCTCCACCTAAATTGTTATACAAAATAAAGTAAAAGAGCCACTACTGTGCCTACTTTTAATAGAGTTGTAACTGTGATGAATAATTCTTTTAAGTTGTATAGACGCAATTGAAGAATTGCTATTGGATCATAACGATGAAAAATTAAATTTTATTCGAGTGGATCTTTGAAAATTGAAAATCTCTAGAATAGTCAATTATGTTTAAATAGCTAAACTAAATTCAGATCTAAATAATAAAATTCAGTAAATCATTTTTTGCAAAATTCTATTGTAATTTTTGTAAAACTTGTAAAGATAGAAATTGAGTTATGTTTAAAATATACTCAATATAATAATAATATTTTAAGTACCTATTATTTAGTGGATTACCTGTTAAATTCTTAAATGTTTTTATCAATTACAAAGATACTTAGTTAATAATGTATGTCAACACGAGTGTGTAAATATAATTGTAGTATTAAAACTATATATTTATTACACATTTACATAGATTAACATAAGCTGTCAATAAATAATGATTTTTTTATTATTCTATACATTGTATTAAATTATTTTCTTATCATACTTGTATCTAATCAATGTATATATATATATATATATTTGTTAATTGTGTTTTTTTTTGATTATTAAAATATAAAATCAGTATTTCCTAGAGAATAAACAGCTAGAAGATATTGTTCTTGCAATTCATAAGATTAATTTAAAATATATTCTTTGGCATTAGTACTATATTGTAACTAGTTTTTATCAGATTACTCAATTATTTTAGTTAAAATCCTACCTGCTTATTTAATATACTTAGTTATCCTTAAACAATGTTCATTTATTGGTGATGTTACTCTGCTTGATCTAATAACACATCAATTCTAATAAAAAAATATTAAAGTTAGGTGAAAATAGTAGTTCTTGCTATAAAATATATGAATATAATTACTTCGTGATCATTTTATATAACTTACCTTTTTACTTGTAAAAGATTAAAATCATAAATAATGTTAAAATTTCAACTGAACATCAATCTTGACATATAACCAATAGTTTTTTTCAGTGTATTATTAACAATTATAATATTCAATATCTTAAAATGGCAATTATAAATAATATTTACTTAAAAAAAACAAGAGTTTGTTAAATAACATAACAAATAAATAGTAATATCTCTAGTTCCCGAAAATATATAGCAATATGTCTATTGAATTTTACTGCTGACACGCAAAAACATAAGTTTGTGAATATTTTTTGATATTGGTAAGATAAGATCAATAATTTTACAAAATATTTGATGCTTTGATTCATCTATGAAATCATATGATTGGCATAATGAATTTTTTAATTAATTAAAATTAATTTTACAAATTAGACTTGATATATTTCTATTGTAACAACTTACCACAATTTATTATCCCCATTTTCCCTTAAACATTTTTTGTTATTACTTGCAAGAACGATTAGATGCCATCTCTTATATTTAACATGCTTTTAACGAGTTTCTGGAAAAATGAAATGTATTACAAAGATGTTTCAAGAAATCATGACTACTTGTCGGAAGTCAATTTTATAAAGCATAATAAAACATAAAAAACAATTTTATTGTTAGTGAAGATTTAACTTTGTGAGTATAATATAGATCGTGCAACGAATAAATTGTTATCTTCGAGTAAATCGACTTTCTGACAAGTTGGTATTTATAAATAATTTTTGTGTTGGCCGCATTATAGTCCGAACTAAAATATTAAAAAATATTAAAACCACTCCCACATTATATCAAATTATCGGGCAATCCTGACTGGAAAAATTACGTATCTTATGTTAAAAATATCAAAATGGATTTAAAATAAAAAACTTATATATTTCTAGTTTCTGTATAATTCAAAAAATAATCTGTACAACAGCGTATCTGTAATTATTGTGCTGGTTTTGACTAGTGGGCTGTAGCCGTAATAATTTATTGGACTGCTTCGGATTTGTAATATTCACAAAGACAATTACCTGTGTGGTGAAGCGCGCAAGTGTGTGTGTTCATGAGAAACTATAAAACATGAATAAAATAGTAGCAATTATCCATCAAATGGAGTTCGATATTTTTATTAATATTTTCAAACTTATACATGGTTTTACATGTTTGGTTTAATGGCGTATTTACTCAGAAAAAATCATTGCAATGCCGTAATCATGGCGGGTACATGAGCGTTGTATCCTTTCCGTGACAAAAAAAAATCTATGACAAAGATATGATTTTTATTTTGTTCTGACAAGGAAGTGAATAATCTTCTTATGTATATCATTCCCCTCCAATACGAAAACCTAATAACGCCATTGAGCTTTTGTATTTATAGTTAACAAGTATAGCTTTGTGCAACAATACATTAATGTAAAAATGCATTTTTTAGGAAAATACGTTTTTGTTTTCAATATGGTTTTAACCATATTGATATCACATTATTAACGTGATGAAAATCTAAAATTACGAAATTTGATAACGAGATTTGTTTCTTTTTACAAATTATAATGTAAATTATATTTTATTTAATGATGCATCATAATTATAGCGTACCTAGGGATGAAACGGTATTAAAATAAACTCATCGTTTAATCGATTTAAAATTTAAATAAAATTACCATACAATGAAAATTGTATTTCATATTTGAGAATTTAGTGAACAGTACTTTTTATGAACAAAGGAGGAATGTATGATTTTTGTACTAAATATTTTATCATTTGTCAGTAGAAATATCAAAGATTGTTAAAAATATGTTACAGTTTTGAAAAATGTTGTATTTTATGAAGGTTGTTATTATAATAATAATTACACTTAAAGGATGCGGGACGACCGAAATCATTTATTAAGTATATAAGCGTTTAATCGTTTCAATGATATTTATGACGGTGTGTAGTAATCGTTGGCTACCTCTGGTCGATCTTTGTAAGTAATATTATGTTCGCTAGGCAGATGTAAAACACATTTCAAATGGTTACAGTAATAATAATTATTTTTTTGTTCGTTAATATATTTCCCCTTTTGGTTTTTTTAATATGTACTTCAAAACTAGTTTCATAAATTCCGTTCAAAACATTGTCCATACATCGGCGATTTTTGTTGTTGATTTAGAGCCACTAAAAACGAGTTTTCATAAAAAAAGGTGTAGCGTTAGGATAATTTTTAATTGTATTGTTTTATCATATTTTTTTCAATATCTTATGAGGGTCTGGTCATATTTTATTTGTTTCGAGCGTACTGTTGTCTGTTATTACTTTTGGTAGATACAACGTGCGATGAAAATTATTAATTTGGATATTTTTTTTCTAAAAACTAAAAAATTAATTTACCACCCAAATAGCCTGATCGTTATTTTTATTTTAATTATTCTTTCAACTCGTATTTTCACTTGACAATAAATCACAATTCAATTTTAGATTGCAAAATATGTTTAACACATTTTTACATTAAATGTATATTTTGATACACTTGATATTTTCGATAAAAAAATCAAACTCAAAAAGTTCTTATAATTCGGATATTAACGGTTTTAATACTTGGGGGGGGGGTGCTTTAACTGCTCTGGTACAATTTCTCATGTGAAAATTACGAATTCTGTTGCAATGATATATCGATTTAGTGACATAATAATATAACAACAATAATGTGCACTATGCACATATATCATATTGTTTGTAAACAAGAACAGCCGATGACAAACATGACTTTCAACCATATACCGTCGTATATTTTGTTACGGTTTTCTCGGGGGAGGCACAATTTACGATCTTGGCAACTCGGTGATGGTCTTTGGAAACCAGTGCCAACTGATGCAATTTAGATCTACACAACCGTGTGCTGTTGAAGTACCACCTTCGTTAAGAGTGTAATCAAAAGGCAGACTCGATTGAAATCGTTTTTACACGCACGATAATCGTACATTTGTCAGAAGAGCAGAAAACGCAATAATTGTTTTAACTTTTTTAACTCGTGTCAACTGCTATAACCAACATATGAAATTTTAAATGAATATTATTACATCGGGCACTCCGAACGAATTCTTATTTTTATTGTTAAGTAATATATAAATTCCAGCGGCGTAAGTTTTTTTGAGTTGTGATTTATTGTATTTTAATTGTTCGAAATTGCTTTTGATTTATATAAGGCAGTTAACTCTCACTTGTTTTTTTATGTCAATAATCGCCTGTTTTTATTTGGTTTATTAATGTCAAATAGTAATCCCATTTGGAATTTTCTCTCCGCTTCGGCTAACAGCTGCGCTATTTGATTACGTGCGCGTTCACAAAATAAATAAGTATTTTCTAATAAAAATTTCATATGATTTTTTCCCTGAAATAACGGACAATTCACACGGACGTCCAGTTCTTTTGACCATTACGACATACGTCAGGTACTGTGTCAATAAAAGATTAATAAACACCAAGTGTATAAGTTAATATCGGTGGATTCTGCATCGACTCGTGTAATTAATTCCGCGTTATAAGATCGTTGATGATAACGTGGTTTTTTGAAACTGGTAAAGGAGATTAGACCAAGTACGCGTGAGAATCGGGCTGTGCCAAGTTCGATGTGTTATTACGGCGTTTCGCACCTATGTAGGTACTTAAAGGACGTGTACCTAAATGATCTGCGTTCAAATGGGAAAAAAAGTATTTTTTTTAACGTCTCCCAGACCAAAACGCTTCATTACCTGTATCGGTAGTATTATATACCAACCGCGTTACGGCCGCANTACGGCGTTTCGCACCTATGTAGGTACTTAAAGGACGTGTACCTAAATGATCTGCGTTCAAATGGGAAAAAAAGTATTTTTTTAACGTCTCCCAGACCAAAACGCTTCATTACCTGTATCGGTAGTATTATATACCAACCGCGTTACGTTCGCGCTGCGAGTATGTGGAAAAAACATAGAATCATCGTTAAGACTATTTATATTAACTGGACAACGTGGAAAAAGAAAAAAAACCTATTTATTAAGATAATGTCCAAGTGCGGGTTGGTTCCCAATGTGACTAGACAGACAGCAGTATGTATAATGCGTTTGGTCTTATGCTAATATAATATTAATAACACGCTCTCCATTTTTCTCAAATATGATTCATGACATTCTATTAATAGAGATTATGGAAACGACGAGACTACGCATGTTTTAATTTGTTTCTTTTTTTCAAGAGTTTCGTAAAAAAAAAGATACGCGGATCAGTTAAATAGCTTAATATTTATTATAATAAACATGCGCGCTCCTGTGAAACGTTAAAATTTGAGCGCTTATAACCTCTATGATTTGTGTTGGCTTATATTGTACATATGGTAAATCCTCGGAAACAAATTCGTGTAATTAAATTAATGAAGAAAAACGTGATATGAGGGTAAACAGGGGGTTATATTTTTAATAACCAGCCTCCGGCGCATGTTGTTTTTCATAATTATTACTAGTCAAGAATTCAAATGCGGACCCGCGAAACAAGAACAATGAGCTATGTACAAAGATCGGTGTTTCGTAATTAAAAAAGATTAATCAGTCTGCCGGAGTCACTTTTCTTTCTTTCCGAGATTACAAATAATCCGAATCGTAAATCAGACTTAAACTAAATAACACCCTACAAAATTATAAGGTTTTCGTTTTTTTAATAACTCTTTATACGTATCGCTCCCATCTTTAACAGTACAAACATTTGTGTGAGGCTTTGTTCCAATAATTTTTTTTAACTTATATAATTTGCCTCGATTCGCCCCTCTTTAGGACGCATTACGTTTGTATGTATATTTCTCTGGGATACGTTATTTTTATTTCTAAAATAATATTCCGTCATCCGTACCCAGATTAATGGAACAACGCTGCACCGTCCTCAACCAAGTACTCTATAATTATCATTACTAATGACGATCGCTAGATAGTTTACATTTATCAGATGTGTACGCCATTCCTCTATTGTACTGTTTTTCCATATTGTAATCCTTTCAGTTGATTTTTTTCTCGTTTGAAATTCGTTTACCATTAAAATTAAATAATACGTCTCTGATTCGTTTTATAAGCCATTACCCATATAAACGCTGTAAACTAAATTCGAATTCTTTAACTTTAAATTGTTTCAATAGTACGACTACAATAAAATATTTTCGGGTGATAATTAATGATACGCATTTGAGCTTATAGACAAATATGTGTTATTTTTTCAGGGAAACCTACTTGGACTTTATAAAAGCCAAGTGGGCTGAAAAAAAAACACTCTATTGTAACACTAATCATTACATGAAAACTATTAATTTTGCGAATAGTCGCTAAGAATAATAAATTACATAGCGTTTATTAATGGAAACACAACTCTAAACACTTAGGCACATTCATAAAAATTAATTTACATTTATAGCAATTAGTATCTCTAAAATTATGAAAACGATTAGTATCGCAAAAGTACATAAAATCTATAAAGTATGAAATTGTTGCAATGAAAATTTTAGCAGACAAGCTAAACGGAAACGGAAACGAGAACTCCCGAAAGGACATCTTAAACAATGAAACCCAATGAGTTCATATATGAAATATTTTTCTTTTTTTATGATGAACACTTTACCATATTTTGCTAATAAATTAAAAGTTGAATATATTTAAATCAACTACGAACGATGTTACTCGATTATAAAATTTGATAATATTAAATAATAAAGAAACATATTATTATGTAATTATTATTAAAACATATTATTTATTAATGTTTTTATTTATATAGTTATCATAGGCACAATTATGGGGGCTACAAAGGACTTAGATTTCCATTTGACGAATTAACTATTCCCAAAAGTTAGAAAACCGTGTTTATTGTTACAAAAAAATATTTTTACGATAGGAAAGTACAATTATCCCCTTTACATCTTTTATTCTAGCTGTGCTTATAATAATCCTCCATCCGTTTAAAATTATTATTATTTTTATAATTAAAACACATAATAAATCGTTAATACACTAGCTTGACGCTTCTCACACGTGTAGTAGTTGGTGGGTGGTATTGCTAATTATATAATGTTTGCCTCATGTATGAAAAATGTTCTGTACTCCAAAATAATACGAAACAATACAATTTTATTAAAATTATGTTTTTAATGTGACACTTATTCTAAGAAAGACATTGCAAGGTTTTCCTTCAGCTTTTTGACGCGTTATAATCAACAGATCTCATTTGTTCATTCACACACGGACTCATACTCGTTCAGAATCGGTTTGTGCTCGGAGCAACTCCTATTTAATTTTCTGTTCTTTTTTAACCTTGTAATCGTATTTTTTGGTATTCCGTCTTTTGTTGTTAAATTACGGTCGTCCGTAATAATATTTTGAATAGTTTCACTCAGTTCGGATTTTCTATTATTCGTCCTCGTCCTTGTGCACCACCAAAAGTCAGAATCAAAAATATATATCCCACGACAACGTATGTCTTTACAAGAATATCTAGCGCACTCATTAATTTGCATGTCAATGCCACCGTTATTTATTTATCTTCTCCGCTCGGATTAAGATGATTTCACTGGTAACACCCAAAAATGGATAATATGAATACTCAAAAGACAAATCTGAACGACACTTGCGCGAATCTCTAACATTAACATTTATTCTTTACTTAACTGTTTCTTAATAGTTCACGTCATCTATAAGGTTAATTCCATTGTCGAGGAAAGTGTATGCACTCGCGTCTCTCACACATTTTGTCCAGTCATGATTGTAATAAAGAGCCTCCACGGTCAAGCACACCGGTCGATGTACGACTTTTTGTCATTTTGACTTCATCATATCTATATTTATCCGGATTTCTAAGACGCAGGTGCATACATTTAGATGTGGATGTTTTCGCTTTTACTTTTCTTTTCGTTAATATCATTTGACACAAATTCTTAGAGCTTTCGTTTCTCATAAGAATAATAATTGATCGAGCGGCTCCGATACAGTATTTTACTCGAAGGCGTAATTATTTTTTTTTTTGGTTTTAATCAAATATCGATTAAACATAATAGCAAATTTCACCGAAGTATCGTGGTCAATACATTCAGGGAGGGGCAGTTCCCCAAACGCGTAAATTAGTAACAAATAGTGTTGTGGGTATTTAGTAAAAGATTTTTTCGCTGCGTTTTCTTCATTGGCGGCGAGTGTGGGTGTGTCGATGTGTAATAGTGCATAATTAGTTCAAAATTAAGTATAGTCGCATTGTCGGCGTTAAAGCTCCGAAACCTGTTACTGAATACGCTGGCCGATAATAGGCATTTAGTACAGATATTATTATGAACTATGAAAATAAAGAATTATTTTTACTATCTTGATTAGCTTTGATCATCGAACAAATTGCCATCATGTATTATATTGTGAGTATAATTAATAACTTGGTTAATGGTACTTTTACGAAAAAACTTTTTATATTAAACGTGTAATATCATATTATAAGATTCGATTTTATTTTCTCAAACCTACGTAAATTACTACCACTCAAAAATAACTGAACCCATTTTCGGTTTTTATTATCCATTATGCACATGGTGTAGATACGGTTAATGGAACCTTCCAGTTTTCTTATAATTACTCGGTATGTGCATCGTTTTTTTCAGACAGATACAGGTATAAGTAGAAATAATACTAAAGGGATTTTTTTTTAACATCTACCTTTTAGATTGAATATGGTAATCTCGTATAAATGCTGAATCACAGTTCCATTTTGGTTCGCACCAATAATTATTATTAGGTATGGGCGATACTTAGATTCTCAGTGTGGAATGAACAGTATATTAAGAAATGAATAATGAATATACAAAATATAATATATAGTATAGTAAGGATTAATGATGTTCATTTGAAGTATGTGCCTAAAAAATGTAATTCTTTTATTCATATCGAAAATATGACGTACAACTGTAGTTAACAATGTTGGCTAAAAACTCAATTTCTTATATTTCAAGAAAAATACTTGAATTTTTATTTCACATTTATGCGATTTTTATTAAACTATGAATTAGATTTTATTAGAATATGAACTCTAAACTGTGTAAACTATGCATAATTCACGTGTTAATTAAATACTATAAAAATCATGCGTGACCAATTTCACACGTCCGTTTTACTCACCACATGTTATGTTTATCTTAACATATTAAGATAAAAAAAATTTAATTTTTTTTCGTACTTATATTTTTGAAATTTATAACGTTAGTTACTTTTATACGTTAATATACTAATTGTAAAACATAAAAGGTAATGATTATAAAATTGTTTCTTTTTTAATTTTATTAACAACAATTTCACCATACAATAGAAATCCACGAAATTCTCTAACATTAATATACTCAACAATATCAAAATATCTGGGAAGCCGAGCAAACTCAGATGGAATTACTGTCCTAATGCCCATTAAAAATTTATACACTAATTCTTTATTGTTTAATATCTTCAATTAGTTAATATAATAAATCTATTTTATCTGATTTATTCACCTTATTTAATCTACAAATGAAAACGTTAAAAATAAATTTGGGTCAACTTGCCCCACTGACTGAGTAAGTTGACATAGTACTATATACAATATTATTTATCATTGTATAATTTATTTATGAGTAAAATTTTACCCGAATAAACCTAAACTGATAATATATTGCTTAACTTTGTTAATATTTTAAATATTTTTCGCTCTTATTAAAAAATTTAAAAACTTAATAGTTTATCAGATTTAAACAATTATATTTGTGCATTTAGTATTTAAAACACATCATTTATGTTTTTATTAAATATTAGGTTTTATGATTAGACTTAGGTTTTAAGATTAAACTAAGCTTAAAATTAAGGTTTTAGTCTAAACTACATAAAAACTGTCTATGTTTTAAAGAGATAATTAAAGTGTGTCAATTTGCCCCCGTGGCTAAATGGCCTCAGTCTCTCATAAATTATGAACGTTATAGTATATTTCATGTTATAAAAGTTTGAAACGTTTATTAATAAGTTGTAAAATTATTTAAGTAAAATTTTATATCATATAACATATTATTTGATTTTATATTTATTTTTTAAAAAATTAAAAATTTATTTATACTGAATAAAAAGTTTTGTGTACTTTTATTGTTCCTTTGTACATATAAAATAATATTTTTAAACATTTTAATGAATAAGAATAATTATTATTTTGTCCGCCTATTGACAAAAATATGCATAATTTGATAATAATGTAATATTAGGTACTTACTGATTTAGCTGCTATAATAATTATTATAGCAGTTTTATTATTCTATTATAACTATAATTATAATAAAATAATAAAACTAATATAAAAATGTATAAAACATTAATTAACAGGGCTCGTGAGTTCATGCATTTGCATGTTTTTTTTGTTTTTTAGGAAAACATATAAAGTGAGCTACAAAATCTATTTCATAACAATATTAATAAAAATATGAAGTTCGTTAGTGCATATTTTGGATGTTCGGGAAATTTGGCATATAATTGGTTTTTTGGAGTTATTAGTGCATATTATTTCCTGTAAATTCAGGGAAATCTTATTTGTATGGAGGTAAAATAAATAAATTCTTAAATAATATTTTTTTTAGTTTTTTCGAATATTTTTAGATGTTATATAGGGGTACAATTCTTCTGATCAGACCGTAAACTATAATCGTATTTCCAGTGTCGTTATATTGTGATTTGTTGATTATTTTGTAGTGAATCGTGTCCATTTGTTTTTTGATTTCAGTTAATGTTTTGAGTTTCAATTATAAATACTAGTATTGGGACTGTTCACAAGTGCTAATTTGTAAAGCTTATGAAATATAAATATAAAGTGAAAAACGTTTCAGTGTAACTAAATACATTACTTCAGACAAACATAAACGCGCAGTACAACGTTTTCAAAAAAGTGAATATAATAAAAAAATTCTACTGCTCGCCCCAATCACGTCAAAAAAAAAAAATGAATACAACATCGATTTATGTAGAGGCATGATAACCGCTAATATTCCTCTGTACAAACTATTCAATACACAATCCAGAAGTTTCCTTAAGAAGTATACTGGAAAAGATATCCCTGTTGAATATACTTTGCGATACTATACTATTTACTATACTAAGGCGATGAAGAAGAAGAAGAAGAATCTACTTTGCGTTTGGGATATGTTGACCAATGCTACACTGAAACAATGAACGAGATGATGAAACAAGTAATCGGTAACAAAATATGGATATCTATAGACGAGACAACAGATGTTGAGGGAAGATACATATTAAGTACAATAATTGGAACACTTTTGCATGATTCTCCCGGCGAAATTTTTTTCTTAAATATCGAAGAACTTGATAAAGCGAATCATAATACTATTTGTAAAACATTTGACAAATCGTTATTGTTATTATGACCCAACGGAATACAGTACAACGATGTCTTATTGATTGTAACTGATGCCGCGACGTACATGAAAAAGTCTGCTTGTATTCAATCTTTTTACACAAAAATGATTCATCTCACTTGTTTAGCACGTGGCTTACATCTTGTAGCCAAAGAAATTCGTTTTCAATTCGACAATGTCGACGATTTGGTGGCTAATGTAAAAAAAAATATTTTGTAAATACTCATATCAAATAAACATTTTTAAATCTAAAGCCTCTAATATATCATTCCTCCAGCACTCATCATCACGCGGTGGGGAACTTGGTTAACAGCTGCGTCGTACTACTGTATACATTTTGAAATTTTAAAACGTATATTGAATCATTTGATAAAAATGATTCTGGAGCTATAAAAAAATCCAAACATATATTTAAACTACAATCATTTGAAGCCAATCTAATTTACATTAAATCAAACTTTAATTGCCTGCCGCTAGCGATCACACTTCTTCAAGAACAAAGTATTCCATTGAATGAAGAATTTAAAATTGTCGAAAAATTTATGGAATTAGAAGGTCGCAACAATATTGAAATTCAACCAAGGGGAAAAAAAGTAGAGACCTTGCTCATACTACATATGCATCTCTAAATAATATTTACTCTGAATTCGACTGATATTGTAATACCTATATTTGATTTGGGGCCATTTAGACTCTCGTCAGCAATAATCAAGTTGAGATTACTACCGACGCAAAATTGATTTTGCTGCTTAAAAATAAAAGTAAGTTTTGAATCCTTAAAATAGTGTTGAGTGGATTTGTTTAGCACTTACATTGAACGCGATTTTCAAGAATTCGTAGTTTGAACTAGAGCCGAATGCAATGAATTAAAGGCAAAGTTTTCAAAATTTTGTTTTTAAATTTTTAACACTTCTATAGCTTCTTACATTTTATGCATATCTATGGCTTTTTATATTTTAATCACTTCTATGGCTTCATATACTTTAAGAATTTCTATGGCTTCATATATTTTATGCATTTCTACGGCCTTTTAAATTTATGCATTTCTATGGATTCTTATATTTTATGCATATCTATGGCTTTTTATATTTTAATCACTTCTATGGCTTCATATACTTTAAGAATTTCTATGGCTTCATATATTTTATGCATTTCTACGGCCTCTTAAATTTATGCATTTCTATGGATTCTTATATTTTATGCATTTCTATGGCTTCTTAAATTTATGCATTTCTATGGATTCTTATATTTTATGCATTTCTATGGATTCTTATATTTTAAGCATTTCTATGGCTTTTTATATTTTAATCACTTCTATGGCTTCATATACTTTAAGAATTTCTATGGCTTCATATATTTTATGCATTTCTACGGCCTTTTAAATTTATGCATTTCTATGGATTCTTATATTTTATGCATTTCTATGGCTTCTTAAATGTATGCATTTCTATGGATTCTTATATTTTATGCATATCTATGGCTTTTTATATTTTAATCACTTCTATGGCTTCATATACTTTAAGAATTTCTATGGCTTCATATATTTTATGCATTTCTACGGCCTCTTAAATTTATGCATTTCTATGGCTTCTTATATTTTAATCACTTTTATGGCTTCATATATTATAAGAATATCTATGACTTCTTATATTTTATGCAATCCTATGGTTTCTAATATTTTAAACATTTCTATAGCATCTTATATTACTTGTGTAGTAATTAATTGTTTGTGTGGACAGAAACTTGTGTATAAATATAAAGAAACCGGGAATCGAACTTGTTTTATTGTATGTTTGATAGAAAAAAACATAAAAGATTGTTCTATTTCACATGTTTTCTATTAATTTCGAGCAAAAGTACATCTTTCTTTCCTTTTTTTAGTGTATTTGCAAATATTTGTATGGTTATATTTTATTTGTTCATTTGAGATATATTTGATGTA
>NW_026099572.1:43918880-43962569 GCF_025091365.1 Daktulosphaira vitifoliae | reverse complement strand
GTACAGTCGACTCTCGATAATTCGAAGTTGGCGGGACTGTCGAAAAACTTCGAATTACCGAGAGTTCGAATTGTTGAATAGTTCGAAATAACGAGAGAGCAAAAAAAAAATTCGAATTACTGAGAGTTAAGAAAAAATTTTTTTTTTTATTATTGTAGTCAACTGTACATAAATAATTGTTTTAGAAAATTTGGAATTACATATAAAAACATTTTTATTTTTTAAAAAAATCTGTAATGGTTTTTTGCTTCTTTAAGTTTTGTTTCATTTTTTCAACAGTTTTGTCTAATGTAAATAAAGCATCAAAAACTTCAACTGTGACATCTGACTGGAGCGAAAAGTTTCGTAATTTTTCTAAAGATGAACTGGCTTCTTTTAATGTCACAAGAGGTAGAGGACTTGAGTCATCTTCATTATCTTCATCAACACTTAATGTATCGTCTAAAATTTCGGCGTCAGAGAGAACTCCCCATACAGCAACATCTTCATCCACATTGACATAATCAGTGAAAGATACATTTTCTTGAGTTGGCAGGGAATCCCATAGTATTGGTTCAATATTCAACTGGTCGTTTTCTGTTTCTTGAATATCTATGATAAATCCCGATTTATTAAAACATTTGAGTATCGTAGAAGAAGTCACTTTTTTCCATGCCTTATCAACAAATATCATAGCAGTCAATACACTAATGTTTGGCGTCTGTTTACTTTCAATGCATTCTAAAACATTCTTAACAACTTCTTGGCGGTAAAAAGTTTTACAATTCTTAATTATACCTTGGTCAAGTGGCTGTAACTTCGATGTGGTGTTAGGAGGAAAAAATTGAAGCTCTATATTAGTTAAAGGTGGGGGGTTATTATGAACTGTACAGTTGTCTAAAAACAGTAAAATTTTACGTTTCTGTTTTTTCATATCTTCATTGAGTGAAACCAACCATTCATTAAATAATTCTGTCGTCATCCATGCCTTTTTGTTTGAACGATAAGTTATAGGAAATGTACGTATGCCCTTAAAACACCTAGGTTTGGCAGCTTTTCCTATGAGGAGAGGAGTTAACTTTTCAGATCCGTTCATGTTTACTGCTAGTAAAATTGTTAACCTATCTTTACTATACTTCCCACCGTGGCATTTTTCCTCTTTAAAAGTGAAAGTCTTATCTGGTAAACATTTAAAAAATAAAGCGGTTTCATCTGTGTTGAACACGTTTCGTGGCTCGTAATTTTTTAACAATGTTGAAAGTTTACGATGCCACTCTAAACACACATTATCGTCAACACTAGAACTTTCACCACAAATTTTTTTAAAAACAATACCGTTTCGTTTCTTAAAATTCGTTAACCATCCTTCACTAGCTGAGAAAAACGGAATGCCCAACTCTTTGGCGAATGATTTTGCTTTTTCTTTTAGTAAGAGGCCACTCACGGGCACATTTTGTCCTCTACATTGCCTAACCCATTGTACTAAACATTCTTCTAGTCTTGGATGCTCACCTTTACTGTTTCGTTTCCTACCACCGCTCGATGACGTAGCAATGATTTTATTTTTATCCTTTAAAATTGTAGACAGGGTACTTAAAGGAATGTCAAATGACTTGGCTACATCGGATTTTTTGTCACCTTTTTCAACAGCTTCAATCAATTCTTTTTTTTTTGAAATCGTCAATGATTTGTTTTTTTTTTTTGAATTAGACGCACTCATCACTTTATCACTCATCACAACCGACCACACGAAACTAAAATAAAACTACATTCGACTGACGGCTATAGACGAGTTAAATTATAATAAGAGGCGGTTAAGAAATAAAACGATAAGATTCCTACGATAATAATTCTATAGTTACCAAAACACACAGATAAAACAATACAGATAAAATAAATGTGGTGAATATGACTTCGAATTGCCGAGAGTTGAACGGATGATACTTCGAATTGTCACGTGTTAGTGACTGTTTTTCCTAAAATTAAATTTCGAATTACCGAGTGTACTTAAATGCATGGTTTTTATTCGAATTAACGCGTGGTTTTCTAGGGACCGAACATTTACTTCGAATTATCGAAAGTTTCGAATTATCGAAGGTTTGAATTATCGAGAGTCGACTGTATTACTGTCAGTGAGACTGTTTGTACACGAATACTTTTCACTAACACCTCCGTATTATTTATGCTTTTCAATTTACACGCATAAGCGAAAAAAAAATCGAATGAGACTGTTTGTTGTCTATTAAATTATCGTTAATCGATTGTTCATTAACCGTTTATCAAACATAATTTTGGAATTAAACATTCGAAAATAGTTTGGTGCAGATAACATTATATGCATATTAATGTGTCGTGAATTGCGCATGCTATAAATAGTTTTTAATCTTGATGCAGACTATATAAATCAGTTTTTTTTAATGACACAAATTACCTAAACTCTTAGTATTACAAGTAATTTTTGGAGCATATTACATACGTCATGTGAAACATGTTAGATAAAAAATTGCGACAGACTTATACGATTTACAGAAATTAATAAAACAATTGTAATCTCAATAGAGAAACTACAGTTAAATAATGATATTGGTTGGGTTTCACATCGT
The DNA here is from genome assembly GCF_025091365.1 of Daktulosphaira vitifoliae. Lineage (NCBI taxonomy): Eukaryota > Metazoa > Arthropoda > Insecta > Hemiptera > Phylloxeridae > Daktulosphaira > Daktulosphaira vitifoliae. The sequence goes on along the minus strand of NW_026099572.1, from coordinate 43,959,987 downwards.
CTTATAAGTCTATCACTTTTTATTGTGCGTAGATAAACTCAAATCAATTAAGATGAAATGATCAATCGTTTCATAAAAAAAAATAATAATAATAACTGATAGACTTAATACTATAAACATTTGTATAATATTTGGTAAAATAAATGTGTCAATATTTTACACACATTATATATAATATAATAAAAATAAAGTTTTTTATTTTTTAATGTTGTATGAAAATATAAGATTTTGTATAAAACCCTCATTCCCCAAAAATTAGTTTATACTGCTGCCTCGATAAGAAAGAAAAGATAGTTAACATTTTTTTTTTTTTTTTGTTAATTTAACTTTTTATTTTTTGGCTAACAAAATTTTTAAGAATATTTAATTAACTTAAGTAAAGTATCAGTATCATATTTATAGTTAATTTTTACGAATAGGTTGTACTTAAGTTACCTAAATAACATGCTTAAGAATAGCTTAAGCAAAATATATCATAAGAATTAACTACAAGTATGATCCTTAAGTATTTGTCCCCCTCTCCATAAAAAAGGCACAACTAGAATAACAATTTTAAAGGTGTTTAATGAATTTTTCGTCAATCCAAAAAGTATTTTTATATTATAATATTCAACTTAGCAGTAAAATGAAATTACCATTCACCACATAATAAATGGCTCCATGAGCTGACACTGCTGTATATTTAATTTTTAGAACTCGATATATAATAATTATATATCGAGTAAATAAAACGATACAATTAATGCACCATTTATTTTAGAAAATAAGGTATTTATCTCACAGTAAATTTTTTTAATAAATTGTTTAATTTTCGAAAAAATAATGATTGCGGGAAATTATCACGCACGACCGCTAACTAAATGGTAGCCTAACGTAGTTATCACTGTGTACTTTCACTCCACGTTTTCAAAATTATTATTAAACCTATTATCCACTTTGCCCGAGGTGATCGCTTTACTTGTACTTCCCCTATCGTTTTTATTTGTTAATTTAGAAAATTTCTTATAATAAAATATTGCCATAATATGGTTAAATTTGATTGATATGACCCTAATAAATATAAAATTATCCGGATAGCGGTATGTATGTATTTTACAACATCTTATGGTTGTTTCTATGGAATGAAGGTCCGTACTTAAAATAACCTTAAAAGAACCGTATGAATAATTAAAATCAAATAAACACGAGTTATAAACATTATTACTTATTGTTCATTGGAGTCATTGTCACGATAAAATTGTATCGGTACCGGTTACCACAATCGGTAAAGATCAAAGTAGCAAATAATATCACTGAAACAATACAACACTTGCCATCTTAAACATTTGTGCAACTCAAGTATTTATCAGCGTAAAGTGCAAAATGATAGTACGATCGTCATTTTTCATTTTACATTTACTTTTATTAAAATGTATTTTCATTTACTTTTGTATACCATACCCTGACGCTTTTTACGATATTCTTTCCTATTTTGTTATAATATTATGTTTGAAAATTTGGTAGTCTCCGGACAATTTTATAAATAATTTTTTAATGAATCAACAAAAATTGATTCTGTTACATTTTCTAATTATCAAAACATAATATTATTTTATTTGGTCCAAAATGCCGTTTCAAACTAACCTCAACAAATATTTTCATGCGATTTTATATTTATGACTTGAAATGCTTTTTTAAGAGAGCTATTAAGCCTAAAATAGTCTCCTACTTTTCAGAGATAATAAGAAAATATTTTTATATCATTAGAGAAACATGTTCTCCTCAATCTGATTCAAATATCTATTAATCTATGTTAATTTATAGATGTACCAAAATCCGATTGTTCTTACGAACAACATTTAGGCAATGACATTTGATTGATATAATCAATTAAATGAATTGATAATATTTCAAATTAAATATAGCTCAATAATTTTCTACAATTAATTAAATTTTATTTTTTAATAAAAATGACTACTATAACTGTTTAATAGTTTTATTTTAAATTGAAAATATAATGACAAGTTATAACTTGTTTGTTTTTAATTTGTGAATCAACGTAAAATGTTGTAAAAACTAAACTATACCTTTCATTTAAATAATTTTCAAAAATACTATGCTGGCTCAATTTGCAAATTTAATGGATTTAAAAATTTCAATATTTTTTATAAATTGTCTAGATACGATGGTCACCACATTCACGATATTTTTAATAAAAATTAATCGGTTTCCTTCGACGTCGTCTGGGTCACACCCTTTTTTTTCCAATCACGAATCGATTGTGTTTGAATAATAATAAAATTTAATAATAGGAAAATAAAGAGAAGATGGACCACATTGGGTACTCGACCAAGAGGAGAACAAAAAAAAGTAAAAAAATAGTATTATATATATACGTAAAATGTAATATAATAATAAATGGTGGCCATAAGACAACCAAGGAATATGCTAACGAATGAATGACTATCTTAAAAATGATCTTGACGTGCCCTCACGATGATTTATCATTTTTTTCTCTTCTCTATGCGTAGCACTATGGGCACACCACCGCCACCACTGCACATATATACCCGCCTGCCAATTGAAATCCCAAGACCATTAGAACCGACGGTTTTCAAAAGGAAAACATTCCATTTCTAGTTACAGTAAATTTATATATACTTATAGGTACACGCCACATGCACCACCGGTATATATATATATATTTATAATAGAAATGCAGTCACTACCAATCAAAAGGATTATTATTGTGTTTTTTCGTCTCATTATTATTTTTTGTATGATATATATAATGTATTTATAGCCACTATTATTTAACAAGTTTTAGTTAAAATGAAAAAACTTTTGGACACAGTTAAATTCGATTTTTGTACGGTTTATTTAAGATTACTGGTGTACCCCGAGGGCCGTACAGTAAATAGTTGCACAGAATCACGTTAACGCCACTTTGAGAACATGCATGTTGTTGCAACACACGCAGTCTAATTAAATACCGTATCGAGTTAACATTATTATTTTGTCGGCATGTCCGAACCTAATCTGAAAAAGGTGTTAATGTAACTGAACCTCCTACTAAACTTGATTCAGTGTAAAAACTAGTGGCGACTTGGCACCTATGAGAATTTTTAATGAAGAATGTCTTATACTATGGATTGTTATTTGCGAACAAAAGCATTTCACAGTAGCTCTGGATTATAAGTCACTATTAATTTCATTTGGCTTTACTATAAATATATATAGATTATTTTTTTTGTAAAAGCAAATACTACATTTCCTTACAAAATAAACACTGTTATTAAAAATTTAGTCCCACTGAGAAAATTCAGTATAATAAGAATACTTTTCCATCTAAAAATCATTAAAAATGTATATTTATTGTTACGTATGTATTAATATATATAATTGTATCATTTACGATTCTATTTTGATTTTTTTCAAAATTACTTACATTAAGAAAAGGTGTTTTTCCACATCAACTAAGAATTATTTTCAACTTAGATACTTTTATAAAATGTGATGGGAAAATATTATAGATTTTTTGTGTATTTTTAAAATTGCATTGTCTAGTAATAATACTGACAAATAATCCTAAAATACAATCGATATACATTTGTATATTTCATTTTTAGAGATTTCAAGTCGTTGTGACATTTATATAGAACTTATTTTTAAATTAATGGAAAATATAAAAATAACCGAGAATACCAAAATTAATATTATGTTGCAGAGCAAATTAATTTTAAGTAAATACACTGTCAAGTTTTTTTTTTTAACTAAGTGAACTAAATTTTATGTAGGAAAAACAGTGGAACCGTAGTTATATAAATTTATGCTGTTTAAAAACACATGTAATCATGCAAAATGACACGAATGAGCTAAACAATCTTGAAATTAGCCAAAATAAACACAAGACTACATTGTTACAGGCAATTTCAAAACGATATCTCCAACAAAAAACAAACAAAATAAGATTTATTAATATCATGTGTATATCAATATGTTATGTTTAGAATAGAAAATCTTTGTGTTGAAGTAATGTTCTTAATTTCAATAATATCGATTTTAAAATAGTCTTAAAAAATAATAAATCACATATCGACAAATTTTCAAAAATTTAATTGAACATAAAATTATGAATTATAAATTGTTTATAAATTATTTTTATTAATATTTGTTTGATAAAGACTTTAATATAATGAGATTGGCTATGAGTTTAAAATAAGCTAAAAATACTTCGTTTGTTGCGTAGTCTTTAAATAAATAAATAACGTGTGTTTCATTTTTATATTAATTTAAACTTATGTTATATGATAAGTTTTAAGTGATTAATTATGAACGTATTAGCCGTCAATCCATTTCTCATACGTGTGCTGCTGTTTCTTTGCCGCTTAGTCGCATATACACTAACATTATTATATTACCACAATAATGATAGCCGTGATGATTTTTAATATCTGTAGAAGCAAAAACTTCTAACATGCGCGCTTTGAACCTAACATAATATAACAGACGGAAATCAAAAAGGTTGATTGGGATCGAGAGATGTGAGCTGACAGAAATTTTAACGAGAACCGTAGTGATTAATGACGCTTAGAATAAAAAAATATAATACACAAACGATATTTCGGAGAGACTATTTGTTGATTCATATGTATACATAGAACTGACGCTCATGACACATGTTTCAAATCCAAATATGTTAAAGTAAACGTCGGTAAATTAACGAAAAAATTACTAGTTTAATTAACTCTCATAAACGTAAAGGATATTTCAAAAGAAATACTGTCGAATACGGGGTCAATTAGATAAAGTAATATGTGGGTGTGATAATTATTTTTTTAAAGATTTACATTTAAAATCCTCTATTATAAGCTACTACTTGTGATATAGATAACGAGAAAACCATGGTCATTTTTATCTGAACCACAACTGTGTACCGAACAAGATACTTTATCTATTAATATAGATTTCCTTGTTGTATTTTTTATGGTAGAAAGCTAAAATGTATTCTTCATTTCGAACAAAAAATATTACCTAATATATGTACAACAAAAATTGCTTATACCTAGCTTAACGTAGATTAAAAAGATATATTATTATATTAAGTCATTAGCTTAAACAGTAACTTAACTGAGTTTACTATTAAAATGTAATAACTTATAAATTATAGCTAAATTTTATTTTTTCAAATCTAACTTAACACCCAAGTTATAAAAATAATTAACTTTTCCAGTCTGAAATCCAAATAAAAGGACACTAATATTTTGATTACTTGCGGAATTAAATTAAAAAAATTATAAACATTTGTCTACGGACTTTGACCATTTGACACATCAAAATCTAAAATTTTTTTTTAATGGTCTGATAATTTCTAAAAAAAATGTGACTTGGCATAGTTTACCTCTGGTTTGCAAATATATTCATTGCAAATAACAAAATATTAAAGTTAATTAAATATTAATATTCATTATATTATAATTATGATATAATATTAGTAAGTAACGGTAATCGTTCTGTCTTATTTCATGGTATTCAAGGATTATTTTTATTGTGACATATTCTTATAAAATAATAAATATATTACTCATTAATATATGGTAAAATCGTATAAAAGCTGTATAATCATTTAAAAATTAAACTTAATTACATTTAAATCAATGATTAAATTTAATATCTTGGAACATTTTAATACTAAATACTATACAACCTCGACTGTTTTAATTGTTATAATAAAATCAAAATAAAAGTTAGGTGTAATTGCTTATAAATAAAATTAATGGTTATATAAAAAATGTTCATAAATTTTTAATTTAGTTAATGGAAAATAATTATATTTATTTGTTGGTAAAAAATAAATAAAAAATTTTATACAAACATCTTTAGTGATATTACTAATGCTATGGATAGTAAAAGAGTAAGACTAGTTGAAGTATTAGTTAAACGATTTTCACCATTTGGCGTAGGTGTAGTTATTGGAGAAATAGTTGATGAATCATTAGTGGAACCTGGTTTCACAAATTCGTTGATAACAGTTGAAAAAGAATTATACCAATCTAAGTTCATTTGAATTTCTATGAACAAATAATTGTAACTATTTCTTAGTGATATTGAATTACTTTCTTTTTGTCTGATTTTATTAATCTGAAAAAACGATGATTTTATAATAATTAATTAATTTGTTCTGTAACAAAAACATTTTTTTGGACACGTCATTTTTCAATTGGAACACTCACATATGTGTATCAATAAGTTTCCAACAAAATTTATGTAATTTGAATTTATTAAAATTACATTACTTAACGTTGACATCTTCAATAAAAACTTCAAGCCAAATTATGTTAGGCATATTATATTACTATATCTATATTACTATTACATGCAGAATTATGGATTTCTAATTTAAATTTTGGATAAAATATTTTTTCATTCTATATATTAGTACATTAAATTTTTAATGAATCAACAAAAATTGATTCTGTACATTTTCTATCTATCAATACATAATATTATTTAATTTGATCCAAAATGCCGTTTCAAACTAACCTCAACAAATATTTGCTCGCATATTTTCAGGTAATTTTACATTTATGACTTGAAATGCTTTTCTAAGAGAGCTATTAAGCCTAAAGTAGTCTCCTACTTTTCAAAGATAATAAGAAAATATTTTTATATCATTAGAGAAACATGTTCACCTGAATCTGATTCAAATATCTATTAATTTATGTTCATTTATACATGTATCAAAATGTACTATATATTAGTACATTAAATTTTTAGGTACTATAAAAAAAGTTGAATGTATTTGTTTTACAATACCATACTACATGATATAAATTTACCATTAATCAACGCTTAATTTAATTAAAAAATTGTCATAAAAAATTTACCATTTTTTATAATATGTTAATAGAAATAATGTACCTTATTTATTTCAGTATCCAAAGACACTTTTGATACTAATATTGAGTATAAGTCTGTTGCTACACTTTCACCGTTGGGTAATTCATTACATATTTTTTCAGAGTTTTCGTCAAGAAAATTTAATAGAACGTCAATTCCTAACGTCGTTGATGCTACTGCTTTAAAAACAGTTTTGAAATCTTGTTGGCGAATTTTTCCATTGTTTTCGGGTAAAATCATTTCTACATAACTAAAACGTTTTTGAAGGAAATATTTTATTTATTTATTACATAATATAGACTAATCAGGACCACATTTATTAGCTGAAAAGCTATTGATTTTACTGAGCCTGGTTTTTTTTTGTATCTGAATTTGCCGTTACACTGCTTTTATTAGATCTATTTGGCTCAACGATACATCAAAAGATCACAACCAATATTTAGTTGAAATTATCAATGCCATAATTTTGAAAAATTTAACTCTATTCCGGTAACAAAGACAAAAGTTCCAAAAAATTACCGATGTCATTAAAAAACTTATGTTGATATTTTTAGTTTTCAATTTATATTTGATAACTTAAAATATAAATGGTTTATTACTAAAGTATTATTGATAATACTTTAGACATTAACTATTTACTATTAATAATTTAGTTTTGTAATTTGTACGGATATATTATTAAAGAACCCAGTACAAAGGGGTCGAGGCAGAGTGGTGACGTGGCATAGTTAGGTCAAGTATAATAATATCTGTCAGTGATTAAAATCACTATCATAAAAAACGCTTCAATGCAAATTTGTACATAGTGTATAATTTTAAAAAATTGATGAATTATTCCAAATGCTACACGATTTCCTATTTCCTTATTTATATCCTGGTTACAAGTTCTATGATTTATAAGTGTAATATATATAAATATATACCATACAGGACTAACCACCCGTCTCGGAGAATAAATGGCTAAGAAAACCTCCTCCTAGGGGGAGGTCGCTATGGTTCTTAATGGACTAATAAAAGCAATAATATATATATATATATATATATATATATATAAAGGGAAATGGTTTTTTATTTAAAAAAAAAGTATGTGAAGACAAAATAAAATCCGAATTTTTTTTTCCATGAGAAAGCATATTACATTAGCTTTAATTTAAGATATATATGAAAGTGTCACAGTTTCCGGAACACTTTCGAAAGTTAAGCTGAAAAAGTTAATTTTTGTAAAAAAGTTGTCATTTTGATTCCCCCCTGTAGGCAAGTAAAGGGTCAGATTTATAAAAAAGATAGGTAAAAACATCATGTATTTATAAAAAAAATTATATTGATTTGATTATTTTCGATAAAGTTATGGCAGTTTTAAGTAAAAACAAATAAAAAAATTTCAAAAATTTGCGATTTTTAAATTTATCATTTTTTTGGAGATTTCCCCCGTTTACGGGGAACGAGGGAAATTTTTTTCAATTTTTGAGAGTAATGTCTTCCACTAGATATAATTTGTGATCCTTTGACGTATTGTTGAAAGAAATCGGTTCGGTGAGAGCTGAGAAACTTTTTGTCTGTTACCACTTTGGTATTTATCCACATATCTTTTAAAAAGTTATTTAATATTTAAATAACTAATATTGTTATTAATAATATTAGTTATTACTAATAATATTAGTAGATTTATAAATAAAATTACCAATATTTTCAATTTTTAATGATAATGTCTTTAATAAGATACGGTTGGTGATTTTTTGACGTATCGTAGAGAATAATTACTCTAGTTTGAGCTGAGAAAAAAAAGTGACAGACGCAAAAAAAAATATTAAAAAAATTAACACCATGGTAAAATTAATACTTTTTTGGCTTCATATTGAAGCTAAAAAACAAAAAGAAATTATACAACACTATTTTCATAGGAATTATCTTCATTTTTTACTTCTTAATATTTTAAGACTATTATTTTAAGAATTCTTAACCAAATCTTAACCATGGACCTTAGATAAATAAAATAAATTATTATATACTTTTTTAATTGTGCTTTATCATTTGTACATGCCAATGCGTTAAGTGCAGAATATTTCTCTGGTAAAGATTTAGTGTTCAAGTACAAATTATAAACTAAATACCAATTGTCTGTGGTGTAGCTTGTTTTGACGCCTACACAAAGTGCTGCGTCTTTTATATCTTCAGGTATTCTATTAAGATTATACACAAAAAGTTATTTATCTTGAACAATATTAATTTTGTATTGTATTTAAGTATACTCAATATTATTTTTCCAATTTTGAAATAATTTTTTTGAAGTTACTATGCACTCCGATTCTTCCAATTGACATGCCCATTGAGAAAATGAATTCCAACTTACTTCTATAGCGTAATCTTTATATGTGTCTACCATTTCCTTTAATTTTTTGAAAATGATCCCTGCTAAATATTTAACATGATTCTAAAATTATAAATTATAGTCATTAATTTTTGAATATATTTAAGCATCAACTATTAGAACAAATAATACATATTAATCAATAACAAATTAAATTTAAGTGACTGTATCGTTCTGTACCTTAATTTCAGGATATATTTTACTACGTTTCATCCTATCTAAAATATAATTGTAGTTGTTTATAAATGAATACCACGGAATAACATCATCTTCATTTTCTAGATATTTTATCAAATTTAAAGGTATGTTGTAATCTAATTGTCCCGCTCTTGCTAAATTAAAGGAATCGTCAATAAGTTGAGCTCTATTTAACACATGTATATCTTTAAAAGATTCATTAAGTTGTTCTATTAATGCTAGCCAATTTTCTTTATCATAATTTACTCTATAGAATCCTATTAAAAAAATAGTTAATTTTTAATAAACACAAGAATTTTAATGAAAAATAAAAATCGTATTTACCAATTGCTTGCAAATTTAATATAACCCACTTCGATTTACTTTCTATAGGTATTACAGTGTCCTCATTTGGGTTCATCCACGCAATTGTACTTAAATTTTCAAAATTTTTGTTTGAGCTTGTTGTTAATGTAATGCCAATAAACCATTTCGTTGAATCATTTTTATTTTGCGAATGTATTGAAAACCGTTGCTAAAAATAAAAAAAACGTATAAATGACTGATACGTTATTTTAAAAACTATCGAGGAAAAGAAATATATTTTATTTACTTGTGACAATTTTATTTGTTCATCATCCTTTTCAACATTTACAACAGGATAGCCAGCGTGTTTGGTCCAAATATCCATTATATTATTAACTGTTTGGCCTCCCAAAAGTCTCTTATTTTGTATAAAAAGAGCATTTTCAAATGCATCCCATAAATTATTTGGTCTTACTGTTCCATATCTTCAGGAAACTTTTTTAAGTTATAAAAAAACTTTTTATAGATACAACACACTTACCTATGTTTAGTTAAATAAAGCTTCAACGCTTCTTTGAAAACACTTTCACCTACGAGGTAATACAACATCCGGAGAATTGAACCTCCTTTATTGTTTGTTATTCCATCAAAATTATTATAAATTTCACTGGGTGTAAGTACTGAAACAGACAAAGGGTGATTTGGAGTCTGGTCAAGTCCTAATGCACTTTGATGTTTTTCTATTAAAAAAAAATCTAATAATCGCCATTCAGGTTCTACCTAAAAATATTTTTACAAAGTTTAAAATTTCCAAAATATATATACAAATAAAGCATTTTTTTTTATTCAAAATTTGACTATATGTAAATGATTTTTATTTGTTTGTATTTTTTTTATTACTATTTAAGATTGGTGAATGAAAAACATTTAAAACTCGACGTAACTCACTACTGCGTTTACCGCATTTAAAAATTGAAAGACTATAAAGAGGATCCTATTTTTTCTAAAGGTCTTCATTGAGAAAGACAATTAAGCCTGAGCCAAGTATAAAAAAGTACTAAGAATAAAGAATTATAAATTACTGTAGCCGTTGCAAAATATTCGAAAAATGTAGCAAATCCTTCATTTAGCCACGTGTAATCCCACCAGTCACACGTAACTAAATCGCCAAACCACTGATGTGCTATTTCATGTTGAATAGTTGTTGTAAGTGCCCCTTTAATCGAAGTTTTGGCATTGTCTGGTATTAAAAGTAACCTTTCTCTGTGGAAAAATATGTGATTACTATAGTATTTCTTAATCAATTGAAATAATTTATAAAACCAATACCGAAAAGTATTCATTCCCCAGTTTTCCATAGCCTTAAATCCAAGATCAGGTAGAGATACTAAATCTAACTTTGGCAAATCGTATGGAATTCCAGTAAACTTTTCCATTGCTTTGATAAGTTTTGGAGCTTTTTTTATAACATAATTAGTTTGTTTCAAATAGTCAAGAGGGGTGTAAACTTGTACTTTAGTACTAGTATTTAAATTGTGATAATCTCCAACAAAAAATGCTACCAAGTATGTTGGTATTGGTGGTGTCTGTTGAAAATGTATCCATGAAATATTTTGTGTCGAAATGTAGTGATCTAAATAGTTATTGCTTTAAATAATAATGGAAAAAAATTAACAAATAATTTTAATAAAATGTTTTGAGTAAATAATAAACTTACTTTGTTGTATGTGATATTGGCATGTTCGATAATGCTAACTGATTATTAAATACTCCAATGGTTATATTAAATGGAACTTTATAGGATGGCTCATCATAACAAGGAAATGCATTTCTTGCAAATGTTGGTTCGAAATGAGTGACAGCTAGAGTTCTTTTAACGAATTAAAATAGAATTAATTTTCTAATGTATGATTTCTGTTAATATTAGATTTTCAATACTATTATAATTAAACAAAGCAAAGCTTCATTTTGTCGACTCAATGATAAAAAAAAAACCTTATAATCGATTTGTTTTTTATTAATTCAGTCACTAAAAATGAATCAATTAATTATAAGGTTTATATATTTTTTCTAATTCATTAATAAAAATAATAAAATTTTTAAGACTTAATTTTTTTAATATTCTTAGTAATAAAAATTAATATTTATATAATCTAATTAAATTTATTTCAATATTTATTAATATCATTCTATTATATTCTTAAATATCAATCTTATGTTATATTTACATTTAGGAGATAAAATAATAAATTAGTTGCTAAAAAGTAATAATACTTACTTCATCACGCCTTTGTCATAATATATGCTTTTATAAAATCCACTCATGTCACTTCTAAGTAAGCCATTAAATTTAATAGAAATTGAATATTCTCGATTTGCTATTAAAGGATAATCTAAGTGAATCTTAACTTGTTCATGATCTGTTAAATATATCAAATTCTTGACTGGAACATTTTTTTGGGTTGCAACATCAGTGATATTTGAGGATTCAAGTGTTAGATTTTTTGAACTTAAAAACACTATTGATGTAGTATTTTGTGTTTGGATATTTATTTTTACCAATCCAATAAAATAAGCATTATTTGTTTCGAGATTAGGTAGTATACTAAGGCAATAAGATTTTGGGATTGTATCTTTCGGTAAAAATGAGCAAATCCCATTTAAAAATTGTGATATTACTATAATTAATATAAATCCTAACAACATGATTAAGCATTAAAATATGGTATAACTGACAGTTTCTCAATAAAAACTGTGCGCAATATTTTATGAGTACAAATGAGATTGTCTCTTATATCTTATCATAGTTTTATTGATAATGATACAATTTATTTTATTTACGAAACACTTAAATATAAAATAGAAGTAATGTTTTGGCTCGATACACTTTTAATTTGTTTAATTGATTTTTCTATTTTATCAACTTAGTTCTTGAATCTAAATTCATTGTGTACCATTAATGTTTATAAATAAAAAAAATATCTAGAAGGCAATGAAAAATTACTTCTTTTAATTATTGTCCTCATATACATCAGAACAAATGAAATTACCCAGATCAATTGTAACTAAGTAAATATCTGTTAATGAAAGATGATTAATAATTCTGAATAAAAGGCTTTTATATAAAATTAACTTCTTCGAAATCTCATTATAGTAAAAAAACATAAATATAAAACAAAAATTGAAATAATAAATAGAAAAAGTGATTTTTACTTGAAAATTCATGTCAAAAAAATAATAGTAAAATAAAATGTGGATTTCACAAAAACAAAAATTCTCTACAAAATAATTTTATTATGATTAATTAAAAAATTAGCTACAAAATGTTCAGTATTAATTTACCGTAATCCATTTAACAAAATTAACATTTTTAATATTCTATTTCATTATATTACAGACTTTTTCCATTAAATTTTAATATTAAATTAGAGATATATTAATCAGTCCTTGAAATAAAAACCAAAAGAAAAAAGTAATCCCTAAATGAGGGTAAACTTCTTCCGGTTGTTTTAAAATACATACATTTAAATACATTACATACATTTAAAATACAAATTTAAAATTGAAATGTTCCCAATTTATATTATTGATTCTTTTATTCCAACAAAAAATTATGCAAAATTAGTAAATTTTACATTTAATTATTTATTTTTTGTGAAATATAAATAAAATACATATTATTCTGAATTATTTTAATTCATCTTTATTTGTGGTTCAATAAAATTGAGATTAATAGTACATAGCTAATAATAATTATATTTTTTTGGAAATATAAGCTTGTTGAAGAACTTGAATCATAATCATAGTCTTCGGGTTCTGTCGTTGGTGGTAAAGGATCAGTTGGAACACCTAACCAGTGGTTAACAGACTCATGATAAGTGTGAAACCAATGAAGGTTATACTCTGTTATGCGATATGATTTCTCAAATGATGATTTAATCGATTTTGATAAAATATCTACTGATTTTAATTGGTATAGCTATAATAAAAATTGATTCGCATTTATTAAAAATTATCAGTTACAAAAAAAAAAATCTTTACCTTCTGTATTTCGCTATCCAAGGTAACTTTTGATGCTAAAGTACCATAGATATATTTTACAATTTTATCACCAGTAGAAATTTTTCTTAATAGTATATCTAAATTGTTCATTAGGAAATCAGTTAGTACTTTTATGCCTATAGGTGTTGATGCCATTTTTGAGTATATTGAGTAATAATCTTGCAATCGAATGGGACTATTTTCATTTTCGTAAATAAAGTATAAAGTCCTTAGGGATCATTAATAATATTTAAAACCATTTTGTTTTTAGATATTGTAATATGTAAGTAAGTAAATATTTATACTTATTTAGTAATTCTGGAACAAGAGTGCATGTGAGTGCTGTTTGAGCAGAATCTTTTTCTGATATAGATTTTGTTTTTACATAAAGATTTAACATTCTTTCCCAAGTTCTTGAAGTTTTATCATGCATGACAGCCATACAAAATGTCACATCTTTAATATCAGCAGGTATTCTAAAAAAGAAAAAAGTAAAGGATTATTAAATATTTAAAAATTATATGTTTATATTGATTTTGAATGTGTTAAAGCTTTTTTATATTGTCGTATTGCTTGTAATGTTTACGAATGTATCTATGTTTTCAGTAATAAGCTATTATTTTACTGTCAACTTAGCTTGTTTACGATATGTTTTTATATTAGTTGATAACTGATAACATCGATTTTGATTATTTGTTATTGTTGTTATTGTTAACTATCAGTTTGTTGTTTACGGCATTCTTTGCATTTAACTCTTCCTTTTCTATACTGGAAACTTTCTGTTATGTTAATTCTAGTTTTTTCACATATTAAGTTATTTTTTTAGCTCTTCATCATTGTGTATGTGTTCTTTTTGCCGCTTTCTTAAGTGTCTTGGTTATGTTTTTGATTGTAAGTGAATTATTTTGTAGCGCTTGACGTAAATTTATGCCTAACATTACCAAAGGAAAAAAGGTAGAAAAGGAAGAACTTAACGCCAAAAGTGCCGTAAACAACAACAAAAACCGTATGTAAACAAAAAACTGACAGTTGTCAACAAAAACACGACAAATACAACAAAAGATAAACAATATCGACGTTATCAATTATCAGCTGATATTAAAATATACTGTAAACACGAGTCTGTAACTATCATTCTAAAAATAGACTCTGCAACGAGTCCGAAAACGTATATACATCCGTAAATATTTCAAGTAAATATATTGATTTTGATATAATTACGTTATTCCCGCTTTCCATTTATCAAAGTAAGATAATGCGCGATTAATACACTTTTTACTATTTAAAGAACAGGCCCATGATGAAAATACGTTCCAACTAGACAATGATTGATAATCCTTAGTTTTGTTCGTTAGAATAGTACTTTCAGCTTTAATATAAATAATTTCTGCCAAATTTCTGATGTAATTCTTTAAATAAACATGAATAAAAGTTTACAAGCAAAACATAAATACTATTGAAAGTGTAATTTTATTTTAAATTAGCGTTTATACGCTTAATTAATTAATCATTATAGATCATTAAATAACTAAAATTAAATAAATCAGATTATTTATCACCTCTATGTAATTATAACCATTTAAACTACGACGCATTCTATCTATTAGATAAGAAAAACTATTTTTTGCTGTATACCAAGGTATGGTGTCATTTTCGTATTCTAAATATTTTGAAAGTTCAAAAGGTATCGAGTAGTTCAATAATCCTGCTTTAGCTAAATTAAAAGAATCATCTATGAGTTGTGCTCGATTAAGAACGTGGATTTCTTCACATGCATTATTCAGTTGATTAATTAATGCAAACCAGTTATCCTTTTCATAGTTGACTCTATAAAATCCTAATCATAAAAATAAACAATAATGAAGAGCAAATAATTATTTGATTAAAAATACCAGTCGATTGCAAATTGAAAATAAACCAATCAAATTCATCTTCAATTGGTATAGTTACAGTTTCATCAGTTATTCTCATCCATTTTGCTGGTGTTAAATTACCAAATTGTTTATATTTTTGATGCGTGTATGTAAGGCCTACAAACCATTTCTGTTTCTTGTCATTATTTGATGGAATAATAGAAAATGTTTCCTATAAAATTTTATATAACATTTATTAAATAATATAACTTACCAGAAGAATTTTAGAATACTACATACTTGAGTAATTATAAAAGAATCGTTATGTTTTTTAATATTTATTACAGGATATCCTGGTTGATCCGTCCAAGACATCATAAAAAATGAAAAAGACATGTCACCATTAACTTCATAGTCCTTCTCGAAGTAATAGTTTTCAAATACTGCCCATAAATGATTTGAAGTTGCTGAGCTATAACTGTAAATAAATTACCTATATTAAAAGTTAGATTTATAAAAACTATATTTAGATAATATTTTTAAAGCTACTATGATGTAAAGTAATAAATAAAATAAAGACCTTACTTAAAATGTTTTAAAAACTGTACTAAAGGCTTTTGAAAATAATTATCTCCCACAATACTCCTCAACATTCTTAAAATGGCTGCAGCTTTGTTGAATATTATTTGATCAAAAATATCTTCAATTTCTTCTGTACCTTGTACAGACCAATTTACTGGATGCGTTGGTATTTGATCTGAAGCTAGTGCAGTTTGATGTTGTTCAATAATGAACAATTCATCGAGACGCCACTCGGGTTTTACCTAAGAATCCAATATGAAATTCATTATACATAGTTTTGCATTTTACTAAATTTGTTAAACTTGCTGTTGCAGTGGCGAAGTACTGAAAATATATGGCAAATCCTTTTTTCAACCAAAGATTATCCCACCATGAACAAGTTACTAAATTACCGAACCATTGCTGGGCTAGTTCATGTTGGAGAGTTTTAGTAACTTTAATTTTATCCATGGCAGTAGATTGTTTATTAATAAATAAATAGCTTTCCCTTAAAAAAAAAAGTTTTATTAAATTATCAGTTAAGCTTTTAATTTTGTACCTGTAGCCACTCAATCCCCAATTCTCAGATCCAGCGCTATTAAAATCAGGAAAAGCAATTAATTCTACTTTTGTGAACTGGTAAGGTATTTCAGTGAAGTTAACCATTGTTTCAATTAATAATGGAATTTCTTCAAAGACATATTCTACATCTGAACCAAAACCTTTTCTTGTGTAAATTGATATTGAAGGATTCAACGGTAAATTTTTAGATAGATTAAAATTACCGACATAAAATGAAACCATGTAAGTTGATATAGGTGGAGTTATTTCATAAATATCCAATTCAAAATCAAAATATTCACTATAAACATAATATATAATAGGTAACAAATATAAATTCTTAAGAATTAGGTTTTATGTATAATAAACTCAATTTTAAATAGAAAAAGTATACTCGAAGCGTTGGAATTTTATTAAAGAGATATTTTATTAAAATACCTAGCAATAGTGGAATTGATATTCATATTAGATAAGGTTTTTTGATTTTTATGACGCCCAACAGAAATTTGGAAAGGTGTTCTATAGGCAGGCTCATCGTAGCATGGAAATGTTCTTCTAGCATAAGTTGGCTCGAAGTTAGTTGAAGCAATCCATCTAAGAAATCATATAAGTGTTATAAATACTTAATACTTTGGCATATAAAACAATAAAAAACCTACTGTGTAGAACCATTTGTTTTATATGAACTTCTAAATAATCCAGTCATATCTTCTCTTATAAAGCCATGAAATGGAATTTTCACATGATATTTACGACCGATAATTAATGGTGTTTCTGTATATATTTTAAGCATTTCATAATCTTCAAATTGTTGGCCAATAACTTTGATTGATTTTTGAGTCTCATGTTCCACGATTTTTATTTCTCCTACTTCAAAATCCACAGCATTTAATGTTATTACCTGAGTTATTTTCCTTACCAAAATAATAATATCTTCATTGCCCAAATATGGAAAATTAGTTTGCTGTAGATCTGGTATAATTTGAATAGCATAAAATAGCGGGAATGTATCATCAGGCAATCGATAAAGTTCATGTTGATCTAACTCGCACTTTCCTTGGAATATAGTTCCAAGAAACAGTATTATTATTATTAACTTGAACATATTACAACGCTCACACAAATCTTACTAAACTACTAAATATCTTAAAAAAATAAATAATTCATTTTTTATTGATACGTGAATTTTACGTGTGAGTGGATTAATAATAAGTGGGATCTTATCTCTCTTATCCATTTCAATTATTTGAATTAAAAAGATAATATGGCTTTCAATGAAATGTTTTATTTAAATTTCTTTATTAGAATTTTCAAAAACATTATATTGAGTCCTTAAATGATGAATATTGTACAATTTTTGTTAGTATTTTAAAATTAATTGAGTTAATCTTTTGTTTTTTTTACCACGAACAAATAATACATTATTTTTTATTTAAGTTATTCTGTAAAACTATCATAAATATTTTCAATCTTTTAACTTCTTATTTTTCCTTTTTTCATGACGATATTTATTTAAATGATTTTAGTATTTATTGGTATATAAGGAGAGGGCATGACCCGTATCTTCCATATTATGCATAACATAAATTGTACATAAATGGAGAAGAATATTAAGAAATATATTTTTTACAATAAAAATTTAAAGATTTTATCAATAAACGATTTCCTCAAATTTATTAAATCACTTTTAACGCTGTTTAGTTTAATTATTTGTTTCTTTTTTTTATATTACAAATTTGCTTATATTTTTTCTATTTAATATTTAATATATTAACTAAATACTAGTGTGAAGGATCATCACATAATCATTGAATACAGTAAATATTGTTAAGAGTATACTCAATTAACTTAGTTTTGTTTTTTAAAGCATGCTAAAACAGTTTGTGTTGAGTATCTTTCTGAAAAATTTATTGTGCTTGAGTACAATTCAAAAGATTATCTCAAGTTTTTTTAGAACTATTTTTTATTCCAACACAAATAGCAGCATCTTTAATATCTGCAGGTATTCTAAAATTATTATAAATTAATAAAATGATTATGTACACGTTAACCAGTATTCTTTGAGAATTGGACAATACTTTTCATGGTTTTTCCATTTTTTGAAATAGTCAATAGTCGAAATCGTATAATTTAATATTCTAGAAGGCATTCTCATTTTGAGAACACATTGTAACTACACTTAAATTAAAATTATGCATTTTTATTTAAGACTAATATTTCTTGTTTTTGATACATTATACTAAATAACTTTCTCTTGTAAGACTGAATAATAATTTAGTTAAGCGACACATCAAATAATTAAAAAGCACTGAAAATTTTAATTTTCTTACGAGAGCTAAGTTGAAAAAATCATCGGTTAATTGTGCTCTATTTAATATATGTACAACTGTTTCATTAAAGCAATCCAATTTTCGTTGTCATATCTGAATCGATAAAAACTTGCAAATAAAATTAATTTGCTTTAATGATGTCAATGTTATGTAAAAATATTAAAAAATAAATTGGATGATTGAATATTAAATATGTGCCACCCTGATATTTTTGGACAAGGTACAATGATGTTTTTCAACTAAGCAATCGTGATAAATAACTGAAATTATTATTGTTTTCGTAAATGTTAGGCTAATAAACCATTTAAAAATATCTTTGTTTTCGTTATTTACAATTGAGTTTAATAAAAAAATATCCACGTAGGATAGTTATCTAATTAGTTAGAATTTGTTTTATTATTAAGTTGATTTTTTTGGTTATTTTTTTTGGGTACTTATATTTTATAAAAATTTACCTGTAATAGCATGATGGAATCGTTTTTTTTATTACATTCAAAACGTTTTGTCCATGATTTTCTAAATTCGCTCACAGTTACATTATTTCCTAAATTCTATTTTACTTTAAATAAAATACTTTATCTAATGTATATTACTTAATTTTTTGTTGGTACATTTAAACACTTTTCAATTAACAAAAACCGTATTATTAATGTGTTTGCGCGTGAAGATTTTATAAATAAAACTGATCACATTTAGAATGATATACAAAGACTTTTAAATAGCTTAAAAGAGTATACATATATTTCATTAAAAATACTTAAAAATGATCTGCTAGCTATACTTTATTTTTCTGCTGGAGCAATGGAGTATTGGAGTATAAATACTGTCAGGTCAATAGAAAATGTATTAAATTATAAGTTTTAAATTGTTATTTGAAATTTAAAAGATTTTATTATTACAACGTCTAAGATGTTAATTACTAAAAAAATTAATACTTTGTAGGGTGCTCCTTATTTTTCAAACTCAATTGTTTTATGACGGTACCCTTTAGATTAGTTCAGTTGTATAAAAAAGTAATGAAAGATTTTACTCAACTCCATCTGGTGCCGCATTGAGGTTAAAATAAGACAATTAAAGGTAGTTTTTTTTTAATACTTAATGTTAAATTATTAAGAAACTTAATTATAGAACTTATTATTGCCTATAAAAAAGGCATTGACAAAATTTTTCATACATCAATTATTCTTTTATAAAAATAATAAATTTCATAAAAGGTTGACATAATACTTTTATACAATTTTTTTTATAAAATTAGTATTTTTTAAATATCATATCACGTATAAATTATTTAAAAAGTCAGCTATTTAATTAATGACTTAAATTAAATAAAAAAAACTTGTATTATATACTATAAAAACATAATTATTTTAAAAAACGCACAACACAATGTCTACTTAAGATCAGCATTTGACTGAAAGTTAATAACAAATTTATTGAAGACGAAGAAAAAAACAGCTTTTATTGCAGGTAAGTAATTTAATAATTTTAATTTTTATCTAAATCGATTTCTAAATTTTTAGTATTTCTCTTTCACTGTGGATATTTCTTTGGGTAAACAAGTACAGTCTAAACATTTAAATAAATTTATTGAATTTAGATCAAAATGAAAATTATAAAATTATTAACGTACAATAAAACTATTTTTGTTCTTTATCTTTATTTATTACATTGCTCTATTAACTTGACCCTCTCTCAGCAGAGAGTTACTAAATCCTCTTGAGAGGAGTCAAATGCTGATTTTAAGTAGATATTGTGTTGTGCGAGTTTTAAAATAATTATGATTTTATAGTATTTATTACAAGTATTTTTTTTATTTTATTATAGTCAATAATTAAATATTAAAAATGATTTAATAACAAGTAGTAGTCCAATCAAAATTAAATATTTAAATTAAAAATTATTATTGCGTTAATAAAACTAAATATAACCAAATATTTAAATTAAGTTTTCATACTTTGCTGAATTTTTTTCCTGATAAAATTTCTTATATAACCCTAATATATCATTCCTAAGTTTTCAGAAAATGAAACCCTTAAGTAATACTTTTGCTTATTGACTAAATCTTCGGTAAATTTTACTATCAATCATTCATTTTTAGGTACTACCGTGACATTAGTTTTAACAATTTTTCGATCAAACATTGTTTCATGTACAGTGACATTTTTAATTATAAAGTCTTTAGAATTCATCATAATTATTTCGTGATTTTACATGTATGTACAACAATTGTAATAGCACATTCGAAAAAGAAATATTCACGTGATGAATTTTTATTTGGAACAATTTATAATAAAAGTTATAAGATACTGTTTGAGTATCGACTTCCGTTTTATCAATGAGGTTTTGTTTAAATCCATAACTTACAACACAAAGAACTATCAAAATAAATATATTTAACCTCATTTTCATCATTATTTAGCAAATTTTTAAACTTAATTATTTAAAATTCAACAATGATAAACTAGCCTAGTGTCCTGTATTTTAATTTAATCTTATCTTTGAGTAGAAATTATTAATATGTTATTCGAGTAGATGCATAAAATTTTACACATTTATAATGTCTATAAGACAAATAATTATTTTGAGAGAATAATGGAATGAAAAAAATAAAAAATATTCTTCTACTATCAAAACTAGAAGTTTTGCGTTATTGTTATGAAACATCAACTGCTTTTGAGATAATAACTAATTATAACTTTTTATTGATAAGGAAAAGTTTTTTAAAGCATAACTTCATTTTATGAAGAAATATATCAATTTCATAAAACTCCAATCGTTAAAAATTATAATATAACTTGAAAACAATTTTTACAAAAGAGGTGAAATAAAGTTATCAATTTAAGGTACTTAACGTCAAATTAATTTTTTTAAAGACTATTTTTTGGAACTATTACACCTAAATTAATAAAACTTATCTGGCTTAAAATGTAGTATTTAATATTCATGTTCGTTCAAAAATGAAAAATATTTGAGTCATCAGTATCTTAATGATTGGCGAGCATAGTAACACAACTTAATATTTGTTTATTATGAATTTATTGCAATAACAATATTTTCAGTATAATATTTATTTTAAATATATTAATATATGACATCAAAAGCATTAGAGATTTTTACAAAACATATTACCTTTTTAAATACATAATTTTCAATAACGTGTAACGGGAAAGGCATCTAAAGTTTTTTTGAAATTAACCATGTAATCTTCCAAATTGCGAATTGTTTATATTAAAATTATTTATAGAAAACAAATTTAGTAGATGTGAAAAAATATATTTTTTTTAACTTGAAATAAGCTTCAAAAATTTCCCATAAATATATTCCTTGTAGTAATATACATTAGAGGCTCAATCAAAATAACGTCGATGACTTCTATATGAAGCAATAAAATTCTATTTCCTAGTAACAAATTGACTTTTAACTAAATATTCTGTAATTAAAATGATGCCAAAATACTAGAATTTAGGTTTGCTAATAATGACATTTTACTAAAAATAAAATAATTATGTCATCTTAATATTACTTTTGTTTAAACTATTCAATCACATTGAGCAACCGATTAACAATTAAATTTTTGTATTGATATTTTTATTTTTTAGCCACTTCAAATTATCATCTACAAATTTTTAAATAAATTATACATACGTGCAATAAAATAATTTTTTTACATTATTATTTAATATTATTAAATATTATACAAAATATACTTAAATTATAAATAATTTTAATTCACTTTCTCTTTATTAAACTGATTTACAGTTTTATTGAATTGTACAATTATCCACTTAATCGAAAGTTTTTTTAATTAGTTGTATATTTTTATCATCCATGATAAAATAGCCATGATCAATACGAGCGCGCAAACTTGAGAATTTTTAACAGAACTTGATGGTGTTGGTGTTGTATTATCATCAATTTTCCGATGTTCTTCGTTGTATTTCTCAACCCAATTACTAACTAGTTCATAATTGTTATTAAACCAGATCATATTATCGTCTATCTGATTATACAACTTATCCAATGTTTTTTTAATATTTGATGGTAAATCATTATTATTTCTAAGATCATTCACCTAAAAATTAAATGGTACAGTAAAATTTATTTGTTTTCTATAAGTTATAAAAAAATATTTACTTTAGCAATTTCTTTATCGCTTGACACTTTTGATACTAATATAGAATAAATTGAAGTTATTATTTCTTCTCCGTAACTTAAATCGTATAATAATTTTTTCATATTATTAGTTAGGAAATCAATCATAGCTGTAATCCCTTGCTGTGTTGATCCCAGTGATCTATAGATGAATATGAAGTCTTGTTGACGAATAGGTCCATTTTCACCCTCTAAAATAAAACCTAAATATCTAAACAAATAAAAAGCTTATATAAAATTATTATGGGTTAAAATAATTTCTTTAATTTACTTACTTCGATAATTGCGTAGAATTTTTGGAACAAGCCAATGCCACTTGAGCAGAAGATCTTTCAGATGGATCATCAGACGATTTGTAAATATTTAATAACTTATCCCAAGTATCTGAGTTTCCTTCCTTTACTCCAATACACCAAGATGAGTCTTTTACATCAACCGGAATTCTTAATAATTGTAAAATAATAAAAAATGTTACACTTTTTCTAATGTTCTCATAAAAGCTTATACATACTCTCCTGTTTTGTTCCAGTTATTAAAGTATTTTCTTGCAGATTCAACACAATGTTCATTTTCTAAGCGACAAGCCCAACTCGAAAATGTATCCCAACTTGTTTTAATTTTATGATCTGTAGTATGTTTATTTACAATAAGATCTTCAACATAAGTGTATATTTTTCCTGCTAATTGTTTCACGTATATCTGGAAAAATGACCTGATTACAAAATATATGAACTAATTAATTTAAATCGTAAATGTTACCTTTAGATTATTGTAACCAGACTCGTCTCTTCTTAATCGTTCCAACAAAAAGTCAAATTCCTCCATAGCGGAATACCATGGCAACATATCTTTTTCATTATCTAAATAAGTAGATAATTCTAATGGTATGATATAATGTATCAAACCAGCTTTTGCTAAGTTTAGTGCATCATCTATTAGTTGAGCACGATTAATTACATTGATGACTGTATGATTTTCATTTAACTGTTTTATCAAGGCATACCAGTTAGCATTATCATAATTGACTCGATAAAATCCTAAAAATAAATTAAAAAAATAGAAAACGGCATAGTCTATCTTTTAAGAATATAAAAGTCTATTTTATTACAAAATCAATTAGAGGAATTTGATTTGTTTTTTACATATGGTCGACTATATCACTATAAACTCATTATTTTTATATGTTTTTTTGTTTATTCAATGCAAGTAATTTTTAGTGCAAATGTCCTAAAATACTTAAGTCAATAAAAATTACAATTCACAACTATATTTTAAATGAAAAAAATTATTAAACTAAAGACATATTTTTGGTCTTGACAACATTATAGTTTCATCGTATATTAGGTTTTAAATTGTACACCCAAATTTTAAATATTTAAGACAGTGATAATTTGGACTTTTTTTATGTAATGAAATAATATTATAAGTGAATATTTATATATAATAATAATAAAGCTCAACACTAAAATCTATCGAACTTTTAACAAATATAAAAGTAATAATATTGAAAAAAAATTGTAATGTGATTTATTTTGTTCCGGATAATTAAAAACTATTATCTGTCCTCTTGTTAAATTTAGGTATTCAGACTAACAACTTTATTCTTATTAATTATCAATATAGAATAAATTTTAAAAATTACCTGAAGCTTTCAGATTGAATATATACCATCCACCATCATTTGTTCCTGTTATAGCTAATTTCGTGTCATTAGGTTTAAGCCATTTTATATCATTATTGTTAAAATCTAATTCTTTTTTAGTTGTATATGTTAATCCAACAATCCATTTAGTATCTCTATCCGTGTAAAGAGTATCATTTTTATTTGGTGGTGTTATGAAAAATCTTTTCTGAAAATGTTTTAATATACCAAGAGTACTTAAAAATATGATAAATAACTTTGTTTATATAATTATACCTATTAGATGAATAAAATTATAAATATTACATTACTATTATTCTAATCTATAATAATTATATATAGTTTATTATTTTAATAAATAAAGAGTTAAGTTATCTTAGATATTTCAAAATTTATCCTATTTTTTATGATATAATCAACCAAAAATGATAAACTAGGGAGAAATATTTTAAACTGCATATTTTCAATTCAATGAAGAAAATTTCTTATCATAATCAACTTTCCTGTACTTTTCAGAGGAAACTTAATAACTCACTTTACCTGCGTTACAAAGAATGAATCATCAGTTTTATTGACAGTAATTAATGGGTATCCTGACTGATCTATCCAAGAATTAGCAAAATCCTTAAAATTAATTTTTTTTATTATAATTGAATTATTATCTTCTAAAACAATTTCAATTTTGCTCCACAAATTTTCAGGTTTCACTGTTGTATTTCTAAATTAATTAAAAATTTGTATACAATGGTATTCAATTTTCGAATAATTATTTGTACTAACTTATAAGACAGTAAGTATTTATGTAAAGCTTCCCTAAATAATTTTTCAGTAATAATATATTTTATCATTCTGAGAACAGAACCACCTTTTTGATAGGAAATAACATCGAACATATTTTTAATTTCCTCTGGACTCTTAACGAATGCGTTCATAGGGTGCATTGGATTTTGATCAGCTTTGAGAGCTGTTTGATGAACTTCATGAATAAATGTATCTTCTAGTCGCCAATTGGGTTCGACCTAATTAATTTAAAAGATTAAATACAAAAAAAATTAACTTTATTATCATGAGTACCGTTTGTGTAGCAAAATATTCAAAAAAAGTGGCGAATCCTTCGTTTAGCCAAGTATTATCCCACCATTCACAAGTTACTAGATCACCAAACCACTGATGAGCCAATTCATGCTGCACCACAGTTGTAACTAATTCTTTACTTTTTGTTTTTGATTTATCTGTTACTAATAAAAGTCTTTCCCTGAAAACCATATAAAATACAGTGAGATCAACTTATGAAATATACACACAGAATGATTTATTTACTAAGAATCACTTAATTTATCGAAAAGTAAAAATCAAAGGGTGTCAGTTTTATCTTTTCAAATGGCAATACATATAAATAATTAGTCTATTTAATATATAATGATCTAATTAAGAAAATAACTGGTCGATAGTAACTTTTGGACCAGTATTTCGGAAGTTATTGACATTTTTATTCCTAGACGACAAGAATGTAAGGCCGAAAAATGATTAGTGATTAAAATAACAACCGCATCTCACCTTATGCCTACCAGTTCAAAAGTTGTCATTGACTAATTATTTATAGACCATTATCTATTTTAATAGATAATTAATAGTTTATTTAAAAATAAACTAATTAATTATGAATATTTCCATTTGAAAAAATTAAGTTGACACCTTTATAAGGTATAAGGGATAAACATAAAAATTATTTTGTGATTGATAAATTGAAAAAAACGTGTACCTAAAAGGAACCAAAAGGCAAAAATTTCTCAATACCATTTTGAGTTATTGATTATTAAGGGGTTCATGATGAATATACTCATTAAAAAAAACCCCAAAAATGTAGCTACCCCTTTAGCAAATTGTTCTTAATTTATTTTGCTAATATGATTAATTCAATAGAATTATTCAGGGAACATAGTAAGCTACATAATTATTGAATTTGACTTGCAAATACGTATTTGTCTAAAATAATTTTTTTGACACATTATAAGTTATTAAATTCAATTTCTGTAAGGTTTTAATTTAACAAATTTTTACTGGCATAGTATAATATATATATATAATTACCTATAAGTATTTAATCCCCAATTTTCCATGGCACCAGCTTCAAAATCAGGTATAGCTAATAGATCTATTTTTTTTAAAGCATAATCTACTCCTGTGTAAATTTCCATTGCTTTTAGTAAACTCGCTGCTTTATGTACTATATATGTTGTTTGGTTTAAATAATCTGGATGTGTGTACACATTTATATTTTGACCTGCACTACGACCTTCAAATTCACCAACGAACATTGCTAATAAATATGGTGACATGAGGGGCGTTTGTTCAAAATGATCAGTAAACATTCCTTTCCTACAAATCAAAAAGTTTTTTTTAAATAATAATAAACTTTTTCTACATACTTAAATAGTATAAACATTTTTATTTTAATGCATAAAAAAAATACTAAAATATTATTATAAAAATACTTAATTTTTTAACTTACTCATCTTTTGTTCTTTCATTTATTGGAGTATTGGATAAAGCTATTTGATCTACTTTTCGTTTTATCGATACTTTAAATTTAGCTTTCATTGCTGGCTCGTCGAAACATGGAAATGCGCGTCTAGCATAAGTAGGCTCGAATTGAGTCACCGCTATCCATCTATGTAAAATTGTTTTTCACTAAATATTCATCATTAAAATTAAATTTAATATAAATTTTCTATTTTCCTTGAAAAATATAAAATGACTGTGATAATTTGAAACTAATCAGTTTAAAAACTATGCATATAGAACTTGAAAAAGTAATAATTTAATAACATCTAATATTTTTATGAAGGTGTGCATAGTTAAATATAACTTTTGGTATGTATTAGCCATTTGATGAAAAAATAAATGCACTTGGAATATACCATAAAGGACACAAAACGTTACTACTATCACATTCTATCTATTCTACTCAAATATATAATTTATTATAATACATTATTTACTTGAGTATAATATCTATAGATATCCATTAATATTAATAAAAGTATATTATTTGCATTAATTATATTACGAATATAGACACAGTGAATTTAAAATAACAGCGCGCTCTAATTATGCGTATGATCAGAACATGTGGAAAATTAGTGTTATTTTATAAAAAATATCTCAAAAATAAGCTATCTTATTAAAAAATATGTACATGAGCAACAGTATCATCATAAAATACGGTAAAGTAATTAAAATTGAATTTTTATCATGTTTGTTTTTTTATTCTGAACAAAAACTTTTATATGCAAAAATTTAAATAAACTCTTTTAGAATTATTTTAACTTTTAGAAAATATTTGTATAGTAGATGTGTAATTCGATCACACCACTTACGCAACATTTGTCTATTACGAACTTCTCTATTTCAATAATGCACAATGTCTATAGTTTGTAATATGATTTATATTAATTGAAAATGACAATGTTGAAGATAAAAAAAATGTTTACCGAAAATTAAAATTTTGATATTATGTATATCATGATAAGTAACAGTTCTCCTAATTAAGTTTATTTGATTTTAAAGATTTTCGAAAATAATTTTCTATGAAAATTTCTAATTTAATATCCTAATTCGAATAAATTGAGAAATCTTGAATAAAATTTTACGATATCTATTACGTTTTTCTGTTAACAATCACGAATTTTTATTTCACTTACTTTTTTTTGCCATCTTGCAAGTACGAACTTTTATAGAAACCAGTCATATCATTTCTTAGCGGTCCGGTGTAATTTATCATTATACTATGTTCTACATTTGCATGAAAATCAAGTCCGTGGTCTTTAGAAATAATCAATTGTTCATCTCGAGGCACATATTGATATTTAATGTCTTGAACTGAGTTCGCATTTATTGAACTTACTGAGATATTTGTTATGTTTAAATCTTTGGCATTTAATTTAATTTGTTTAACATCATCCTTAATGTTAACAATTATATTTACAGAACCTCTAAATGTGAAATCTTCAAAGTTAGGTTCAATATTCAGTACATACGATTTTGGCAAAACATTTGTTGGTAGCCGAAACTCGACCATTTCCTCTTTGTTTAAAGGTGATTCATAGTTGTATTCATAAAGACCTATCCCATTGCCACTATTAAACAACTGTCCTTGGATTAAAATATCCTGAGACACAATTAAAGTAACGAAAAAGCACAGAATTCGTGCAAACTTAGCGTGCCCGAACATGGTTAGACATTAGACTGAATCACCTGCACTAAACCCTACTTATTATATACTTATATTTGTTTGTTTAACTTATCTACTTTCATGAACCATGTTCATTTTACTTAGTAAGCTCAAAGATAATGCTCATATACTTAATTGACTGAAGCGTAAACGTTTAAACCTTAAACGAAATATGTATTTTTAAAAATGTTTAAATGTGTCCGAAAATTACCGATTTGTGAATTGATCTGAATTAAGTTTAAAACGATGGTTTTAAGAATGGCTAAGGATGATTTTTTTTTTTGTTAAAAAAAATGGATATAAAAAAAGAGGTACTTAATTTTATTTTAATATCCAATTGAAACGAATAAAGGATGTCTTATCTTATGTACTAAGTAACACTATTTATTTACAGTGAGTATGCAAATATTACGGGGAGACTGTATGACACAATGGTAAGATAACATACTTAAAACACGATAATTTAGTATAGAAAACCCATCCGTGTGTAAAGTATTACCAATAACAATATATACTATAGAGTCATTATAGGTCCATAAGAGTTTAAATAAACCATTATATATCACTGTGTAAAAAGCCGTATGAATTTCAAGAGTTTTGCGTTTAATAATTGGTATTCGAAGTTTCATTTTTCACTATATGATTTTATAGTTCATTTTAAAACCACTACAATTTTTCAGCTATGCAAAGTGATTCATTCAATATGGCCTCATATATTATCTTTAAAAGTATAAAAAAAATTATACATTTTTCTTTTCAAAAACTAATAGTACTATACGCTCTATGATTTTCAAAAAAAAAAAAATATTAGTTCTACATGTTCTCTTAAATCTTTAAAATTGTATCAACTTTTGTTTCATAAATGGAAAGGTATAAACTTAACCAGCTTACAAATAAGAAAATTATTTAACTAACAAGAAAATAACCCGTCGTTAACAAATTTATCTTTAGGTATTTATAAGCCACACTATACCAGCCGCCCTAATATGAAAATTCTAATATTACCTAAAATAATGATAGAAAAGTTGATATGGACCAGCCGATTTTCTAAAATTTTCTCATTAT
Source organism: Daktulosphaira vitifoliae (assembly GCF_025091365.1). Classification (NCBI taxonomy): domain Eukaryota; kingdom Metazoa; phylum Arthropoda; class Insecta; order Hemiptera; family Phylloxeridae; genus Daktulosphaira; species Daktulosphaira vitifoliae. Next base: position 43,929,818 of record NW_026099572.1, on the reverse strand, counting down.
CTTATTTCAAAGCAGGTTTAATATATGCATTTTTATTTAAAAACAAAATTTAATAAAATTTTAAGAGGAAGGATTAGACTTAATTTTCGTTAAAAATCAAAGAACGTAGGATATTATAAACTTTTAAATAAATAATAATTACAAAGTTTTATACTTTTAAAGATATTTCATAAGTCATAGTTAAACAAGCACCCTCTATAAGCTTATAAATCCTGTATGTGTAACATACTGAAAATTAATTTAATTTTAATTTTCGTCCTTGATAAAACCATAAAAAATTATTTAAATTTAATATTACAAACCTACACGTGTATTCTATTGGCAATGATCTATCATTCATCATTACATGACTGTGCTCTCCATTGGGTATCGTAGCACTGTGCCTAGAGTCTACATACTTTTTTTTAAAGACTTTATTTCGCTCAACATCCTTGTACAATTCCTATTTCAAAGAAAAACGAGTCAACTATTAATTTAAGAAAGGAAAAACTTTTTTTATAACATTACATGAACAGATGTTTGTTTATGTTTACGTCTTCTTTTATTATCAAGTTATTTCATGTACCAAAGAGGAAGGGGAAACCTACGTAACCCAACGCAATGGGATAGAACCTACGCACTGAGACACGACGTGATAGCAAATGCGTTCGGTTAGATTATACTTAGCTGTGATTTGTTTTGCTCTGTCACCAACTGTTTGTTCTGTTGTCGTCAAGATCACATACTAGGTGTTAGTTTTTTTCAAATTCATTTTCGATTATTTTAACCGTCTTGCTAAGCACTAATAGCTCATTTGGTTTCTCGAAGTCATATCTGTTATTACTTTTGACCATTTTGTATTTTTTGACTTATTGCATAATTGGTATTTGGAAAAATGCTAGTACATCAACGTCTCCTCATATTAGACACCCGTATACATTATGTATATAATTATATTATATTAGTATATCATATATTTAATTATATATATATATATATTATGTTATATATAATTTTAATACAGAAAATGTATGTATTCATTTAACAGAATGAATTTATATAATACCTTTATATACCATTTTTAGCAATATTATTGTAGTTTACTGTTTACACAGTTAAAGGAATAAGTCAAGTGAATGACATAAATGCATCAGCAATATCTTTTTAGCTTTATATTGTAGCTAACAAAGTATTAAGGAGTACAAAAGTTAACCTATTTTGTTTCCCATAAGTAACCTGAGCAATCTCATCCGTTTGTTCTAACGAATAATAATTAATTTATTGAATCACTGCTCTATCATTCAAATCAACTGGCAAATCTAATACGAAGTCCTATTGAAAAATTGCATGAAATCAATAAGATAAAATATGCATGTGTAGTGTACTCTACACATCATTTATTTGTTTAGATGTCTGCCTCATTATTTTTATGTAGTCTTAAAATACATTTTTTATCCTTAAAACCGTTTGACAGAAAAATGAACTTCTTAAACATGACGGTTTACATGTTCTCAAAACACTATGAAAACCTACACGTATAGATAAGTTCACTCACTTAGCACTTAAAACGCCCAGGTGTTTTGTTTCGAAATCTATCGATGGAATTGAACGTTAAAAAAAAAACACAAAAAAAGAGAGATGGAAAAATGTATAAAAAATGCTTTCGTCCAATAATATGACGTTCCCTGTCAAAGTTCGCCCTCGCCAAAATGATATTTCAAATATTATAAACAAGGCGTACATTATGTATTATTTTTGGACTCGCCTAAACTCTGCTTTCCTTCGTTCTTGCACTTTCCAAATTTTTTCCATGTTTCTATTTCTTTTTCCTGCTATTGTGTGTTCATAGACAACACAGCACACTTCCGGGTTTGGGCGTTACCTTTTTTGTTTGTGCACCTCGATACAATTATTATTTCATTAATATTTCCCATTTTATCGTCAAATATTTTTGTAACGCCTTTGATAATATTGACATGTTTGGCGTTAAACTTATAACTGTTTTTTGTACATAGACTTTACTATGATTTTTTTCTTTAGTTGAAAAATATATGCTTTCAAAAATCCGATTCCAGTTTTAGTGATACAAAAACAAACAGTTTTAATTTTATATACTATAAACAATTAATTTGTAACTTAAAATTACATATTAAGTCTCAATGTAAGATATGGTTCAACAATTCCCATACGTCAGTATTATATTTTTAATATATTCCTTAATTATATACACAAGTAGTGTAATTTTGATATAAATATAATAATTTTATTACCATTTATCAACAATTTTCTTTATGTTGTATGCGTTAAAAATAACCAGTACATGTGTGTATAAATTCAGAATATATTTTTTTAAGAATGTTGATTATCAATCATATGAGAAATATGAAATTAAACAGCCATTTATTTAAAAGTTTAATAATCATAAAAAAAACTTTGACTTTAAAATTGTTTTCAAATTACGTAATATGAGGTCTTTAAATCACTATATCGCTAATTTATAAATGTTTAAAACTCATAATTCGTACTTAGTTTTTATTTTACCGTGAATATTTGTTGTAGGTTATTAAATGATAAAAATACACTACTTTTACTGATTTTACATTATTCAACAAGACTCCACCATTTAAAGTTAAAGCTATATTAAAAAAATTATTAATTTAAAACTAAAAAATATTAAAAATATTTAACTCAAAAACCCACAAAAAGGGAGTTTTTTCTAGTCGAGTGTCAGTATGTGATTAACTTTGTTTTGGTAACATTGTTTTCGAAATACGTATCCGCGATTTTTTAGTAATTTTTTGTGGCTTTTTGAGTTTAACATTTTTTAAATTTTAATTCAATAATATTTTAATACAGTTTTAATTTTTAGTAATATTGGCTACAAGTGATCAATATTTATTTTAAAACTCCAACATTTTAAATTTTTTATTAAACAAACGATTATATTATGCATTACACACTCAATATACTTAAAGTACACTTAAATATTTCATAATATTATAGCTAAATTTCAACTTTGTTTGAAAACCCTGGATTCTCTTTAGAAAGCAATAATAATATCGTATTAAAAAGCTTGTTGCTATAAAATAATAATTAATGGATTAATGTAAAAAATGTTGTCACAAAAGGTCAAAGACGTTCAAGGGCTCAGTCCGATTGGAAAACAGTTTTTTACTTTATGTTACTTAAATAATTTACTGTAAATCGATATATTATTCTGAATTATTTTAGATTAATTTTTCATAAAGTGTTGTATTGATTGTGATTAGAGTAGAAATAATACTGAAACACATTATCAATGTTGGGTAAAACTATTCAGTGCATGCTTATCGACACGTCAGTAATGACAAATGGTATAAATAGCCAAAAAAAAAAAATAAAAATTAAGGTAACAAAAATTTATTTCTTAGATTAAATGTAATACTACTTAGTGTAAAATATTTGGCCTAGAAAAAAATCGCTTGAAAACTTAGTACACTTATAGAGTGAGTAATAGCATAACAACAATTTACTCGATAACAAAAAGAACATGATTACATAAATAAAAAATATATTCATATATTGATAAAAACTAAAGACCTTTTCATTTGTTCGACTTTTTTTTATTTTCTTGATTTTTAAAAATCAAGATAGTATGGTATTTTTTTTTTCTTAATATAATAATATTTCAATATCAAAAGTTGTATAAAGGTGTTACGTAAGTACATATTATTCATTGCGTCTTTTAGATTTTTGCATTACAATGTGGTAGATCACTTTTTTTTATAGGCTAACGTTTTTTAATAGAAGGATTATAATCTTCAAAACTATGCGTTTAAATGCGCAGTTACTTAATAAAATATGTCCACATGATTAAATGGAAGAAAAAAAATTAAATATAACTATATTTCATATAAATGATACTTCTATGGATTACCGTATGAAGAAATCCATTTTTTCCCGAATGGAAAATAGTAATAAATAGTGACTATTTCCTACGCTTGCCTTCTTAAAATAACAATAGCTAAATATAAACACGGTGTATTTTTTTTATAATAGCACTTTGAGTGATTTGCTGTCATTCTTCAAAAACATACAGACAGTAACTGCTTGTTAAATTAATTCTATAAAGTTACACCACGTTTGGCATTTAAGTAACCTATAAATTATAATCATCTAAAAAGAATAAAATTGATAAAACAGTTGAAGGATTTCCCAAAATTGTGGTTAGGTGCACAAACATGTGATAAATTGTGTAGTCATAGTGTTTCAATTAATTACTCTCGAATAAACATTTCATTTAATTTATTTTCTTCGTTGAATTAAAAGAAATGTATGTCACGTGTATTTGATGTATTAAATGTAATACTCTTAGTACTGAAGTCGACATTTGTAATGTTTCCTTTAAACAATTGGGTGTCATTACTGTAAAAATATATGGTTAAAAAACCTTATATAGTACTGTTTATAACTTCAACGCGAAGATTGGGAGGTAAAAATAGTAAACCCATAATAAAAATTAATTTAACATTATTTTAACGCCCTATAAAAATACATAAGTATTTAAACCTATGTACTAGCTGCCACCTACATAGGTACTCTTAAAAATAGCATAAACTATCGTATTTATCTTACTGGGACGCCCTGTCCTGTCGCACACATCCATCTAGAAATATACACGTGATAATGATTTTTGGTTTATTAACAGAAGTAAAACATTTGATACCTGTTTAACAGCTTGAGTTAGATTACTTTTACTTTTAAAAAATGTTTAATCATTAAAGGATAATTATAATTGTAACTTATGATGATAGTATTAATATTATTCGTCCACACCTTCATTACGATTTTTGGCAAATTAATTTTATGGTTCGTAGTTAAATATTTTTTTAATACATATCCTACCTAAAACATTAATAAAGCTCATTATTTTTATAATAAATTGAATATTATATTAGTTAATATATTTAACTAATTGTACATTACATTTAAATCTGTTTTACAAGTTTTTAAATTCTATCAATTTTAAAGCCGTTTAAATAATGTTGATTGAGTTATAATTAATAATTTCTCGCTTTTATAATTTACCAACCAAATGAATCGTTTATGAACAATATATTATGAAAAAAATTCAGGCAAATATAAACATATTTTATTTTAATGGAGTTCAGTGTTTTTTAATGGCAGTTATAGCCAATGTTGTCGTACTTACGAGGAACAACTACTCTTCGTTGCGGTCTGTGCTTCTCTCTAATGAACACGCGGCCACACGCAAAAGCCGACATGACTTCTTATGCAATAATTAAAATCCCGTGAAATGATTTATTCAGATCGGCACTTACGATCAGACCACCCCCGTAGATTGAGTACATTCGTGCTTCCCTCCCTGTCATCAGTCTCTTCGTATGAACCGTTCGTTCGTGTGCATTATTGTGCATTCTAATATCCGTCTTTGTTATAATATCAATAATATATTATTTATGTACATCGAGTTGAATACTCGAAGACAAATAATTTCATCAAAAATATATATTTTAAATCCGAGGTGTATTACAAGCTACAAAACGACCTTAACCCGACCCTAACAATGATAGCAGCGATGATTAACCAAAATTATCTGAATAAAATTAAAAAGATAACGTGCTAAAACTTTCAACTATCTTACAAATCGAGGGAACGCTAACAAATAATTCAAAATTAATCAAATTTAAATACTTGAAATTATTGTTTAATTGTATCACTTGATGAGTAATATTTGTTTGATATAGCTGATAAAATAACGACCATCAATGTCATTTTCATAAATATCCTAAAAATTGTCACAAAAAAACATTCCTGTTTCATGATGTTTTAAGTAAGTTGGGTAGTATATACCTTGTAGATTTGTGCAAAAACCATTGTCACTAGTCACACCGCTCTTATATCCGATAATCTATTTGGCACTGTTGGCGACGGTGATACAATTATATTACAAAAGTGTTAGCGCCGTCCTTGTAATTGTTTAAAATACAATGTAAATATTTAATACAATAACGTTGTGATATTATTATATTAGGATATGAGTGAAATGAGTTACAAAACGCTACATTAATAATTGTTCAGTGTTATTATCACGCACACGCTCTTCGAAATTTCAATGAACCATTGCCATTTTCCAAAATGAAGCTGTCGTCATCAACGGTTAAGAACGTGATGAAACGATTTTTTCCATCCGATATAGATTAAACAACCTTATTAAAATATCATAAAGAACGTTGCATTTTACTATTCATAACATATGTATTTATATAGTTTTTATAGGCTTTGGTAAGTAAAATAAAAAAATACGCAATAATTATTACAAAATATTTTTCAAGAATAACACTAAGTAAAATATGTGTTGTAGTTATTATGCTATCGTTTAATTATTAAAATAATAACACAATATTTTATGAAGAAATAAACCTTGGAAATCAATACATTATGTACAAGTATTCAGACTAGTCCATAATTTTGGCACCGCCAGACAAATATAATTAGATAATTTAAAAGTGGCATAAGCTTTCAGTAATTTACAGCTATATGTATTTTTTTGTAAAGATAAATTTTAAAATTAAGAACAACGAAATCATTTGTCGTCTACGACATCCTACGATAACAGATTTTATGATTATTTTTACTAGTCACAATAAAAAAAAAAATTATATTTTCACATTAAATTTATTTACTATTAAGTATAATTAACTTATTTTTTTAACCATCTTTTAAGGTTGAAGTGTTTTGTATATTATTACGAGCGCGTCTGTAATAAATAATTGAGATTGAATTTTTTCCGCCGTTAAAAAAACTCTACACGCCTACGTCTGTTAAGTGCAAACACAAATGTGTTCTCAAAATAATATTACACATACAAAGTAAAAAATATGTACGTGATTGACTGACGTCCGAGATCAATTTAAAGCCGTGACTGTCGAAACAGCGCTGCCGTCGGTATTGTGTACACAAGATATCATAAGTTGATTTACCTTTAAATTACACTTGAAGTAAAACCATTTCTTGGACGATTCATTTAATAATAACAAGAACCTAGAGAATGATGGGATCCAATAGGTTGTGAACAATAGCTGTGATACATTCACTTTTCTTTTACAAAATTTATATTATCTAAATTGATCAACGAATTAAAACAAATCTTAAAATTTACTGTTTTAAATAGACAAACAAGTTAATTCCAAGATGTTAAGAAGTAAATGTGCTTAAATTTAGAGTACGTGTAAAATTTCATTTGTGTCTAGGGATGGAAATACAAATTTTTTTAGGTTGTGTTCTAACAAACTTACTAAATTATTACTCATCTTAAATATAAAATAAACATAAAAAAGGTTTTTAGCTTATGTAAATTTGCAAAATGGCACAAAAATTAATATAAAAAGTAATTTTGTGGTTGTGAATGGCAGAGTGTAATTATATTTTTATGCCTTCCCAAAATTGACTACAATTTTTATCATTTATTGTAGTTCAGTTTATAGAAAACTATATTATAATATATGACTTTAACGAAACAAATTACACTGTAATGATTTTAATCACGTTCTCATTTGTTGATCTAAAAATTGTTTTAAAAAAATTATCATACTTTATGAACTACTAAAAATTATACTATCTAATCTTTCTACTTAAAAAAATTAAAGACTTTGTTTACAAATGCGAAAATTGTTTAAACGCATTTGTATGCTATACTACTATCAATATCATTATTTGCCAATCGTATAGAGTATAGATAACATAAGTTAAAAATTATTTAATATTTAATGTTATTTGTGATATATTTAAGTGTACATGATAATTATTTTTAAATACAGTAATTTAAATATTAATCAACTTTGACAAACTTCACTTTTAAACAATCAAAATAGTATTTTGACTTAATTTTAAAAAAAATTTGAACAACTAGGAATTAACATCTAAACAGATTACAGCGACGCATAGCCAAACTTTAAAAACATAATAATACTTGGCACAGATTAACCTCTATAGTGATTAGAATTTAAAAATAGTTGATCCTTTTATACATTTGATAAAATGTCATAATTTTCTTGTTCCAATTTATACGAAAATCAAGTATTAATTTGAAATAGAGATTTCAGTTAATCATAATTTATACTACTAATCAAAATAATAAATAATTATAACTACTTCAAAAATACCAAAAAAAAAAATTGTTTAATACAATATTCTTTTTTCTTAGGACGATTTTTCCCATTTTCTCCGTCTTCGTTTTCTTGGCTACACTTTTCTTTAATATTTCCATCACTCACGTCAATTTCCGAATAACATGACATTAATGTAATATTTCTGACCTGAAGTAATTAAAATAATTCTAAATTCTATTTTAAAATTTGTCTAATATATTTTTATTCTGATTAAAGTACTAAATAGACTCATAGAAATTTATCGAATAATTTTTAATAATTAAAAGTATGAAATATGGGAAAGTACAAAAAGTAAATTATCTATACCATTTTTTAATCCGTAGTAGATATGGATAGAAGTTATACTATTAAACATTATACTTTATATCTAAAAATCGAGTTTTAAGAGCCATGTGGCTAATGACTGCTTAGAGTAATATTTCAGTTGTTACATTTTTTCGTTAAAATCAAAGATTTATGATAGAAGACTAAAAAAACATCTTTATTACTTTTATTGAAAACTAATAAAAAACCATGTCCATTATTGAAGTATACATTGCATCCATTAGGATAACATAAGTGTTTTTATATTAGATTTTTACATTATCTTAAGTATATTGAATGTAATCAATTATTTTATTATGGTTGACATTATATTAAATTAATCAAAAATTATGAAAATATATTAATGCTAAAGAATAAATTGATTATTATTTTAGAGTTGTTTATAAAACTTGATGATAAAAAAACTATTTTTATGATCAAAATTCTTCAAGAAACATTAAAAAACTTTACTAAGTAAAACAAATATATATTAATGAATTGATTATTCAGTATTTAATCATTATATTTTTACACTATACCTAACGTAAACATTATTAAACATTGGAAAGATGTAATTATTTTTCCCAAATATTTTCACAAGATAATATAAATATAAAAATACTCTTAAAGTATTGATACAAAAATATCTTTAAAAAAACATCATTAATTCAATAATATCAAAATTTTCAAAAAATTATACTATAGTGTAGCTTCAGTAAACCAAGATAATTTAAATAATCAATTATGGATTTAATAAATAGCCTGGAGAACAATATTGAGAAAAATCCTGTTTAATTGAAAATTTCTCATTTGGGATAACTAATAATAATACTATAAATATTATATAAACCTATTAATATACTATGAAACAGAATATGTTTATTTTTATATTGAAATCCATAAAAATAATAATCTGAAATAATGAAATGGACTAATTTTCTTATAAATATTTTTTAATATCTGAATAAAAATATATGAAAATTAGAATAATAATTTCTTAGCAATTATGAAATTAGGTTTAATTTGTTTTGAAACTAATATATTAATTTACTTAATTGAAAACATTAAATTTGTTATGATGTGATTTAATTTGAATTAGAAAAATATTGTCAGTAAATTTTAACTTTGAGTATTAATTATTGTAGAACTAATTATTGGAAAATGATCACAATTATAATAAAACAATTTTGAAATCTTATCGATTTCATTAATTAATTTAAACAAAACAACCATGTATAGATTCTTCATAAATTCTTAGCTATTATTAAAGATCATTAGATGATTTTAATAGATTTATTTCTAAGTACTGTACAGACAATATCAATCTTAATTATCATGAAATATAAATGTATTACATATACTTAGTACAAAATTTAATTACTAAATGAAATATAGAAAATCATATTAATTTTGATTGTATTTTAAAACTAATATGAAAATCAGGAGTAAAAATATAGTTATTTAATGAAAAAAAATGTCATTCAGTTTATTGCCATGAAAACTTGTACTTAATTGGGGTGTAATGGGTACAAGCGTAAGTGGATAAAAAAAAATACCAATGATGTATTTGAACGTGTAATACAATCCGGTTTTGACAGTAAATACACCGAAATTTTTGGTTCAGAATAAAACATTACATACAAAAAATACCTGTTTTCAATTACTATTTTTTTATATTCTGTATCCAGACTATTGTTTTGTTCGCCAAATTTTCATTCGTTGTAATTTTTAGGGCTTTTTTTACTTGTCATTTTTTTCTGTTCATTACAATCACTGCCGACGTACCAAATCATTTATGGAATCGTAAATCAGAGATATTTTGATTTTTTGCAGATAAAAAGAATAATAAAAACCTTGAAATTGTTATACAATCAATGAAATGATTACATTGTCTATGCGACAAATTCAGAGACTTGTATTTCAAAATTCTTATTGATAAATGCATTTTCGTATTATATTTTCATAATTTTTAAAATTACTGCTATTAAATTTTATCGATTATTCAACTGACATTGTACTGAAAGAAAAAGATAATTTGAAACTTTATAACTCATTCTATTTAATTGGTTATTTTTATTAAAGAAACACTCTTATTTATATAAAAAAAAAAAACACTTACAACACTATTATAATGCAATTAAATAAAATATGAATTATTAAAAATATAATTTTTTTTTTTGCCATAAGTATACAGGAATATTGAAATATTATTTAGCTATACTATAATTGATGATATTCAGAGTATTATGTATTTATCATATTTTAGAAAATTGAGTGAAATCAAGAATTTTTTAACTAAATATTAATAGCGGAGTAATAAATGGCGAAATGAAATTTCTTTAAGATAGTCTAATTAAATGTTATAAATGTTTTAATCATGTTAGTACCCATATATTTAAATAAAATATAAAAATAAGATTCTATGTTTTCCAAATTCTAATTTTAGCTTCAATGCAAGCTGAAAAGGTATTAATTTTACTATGAC
>NW_026099572.1:43889319-43918839 GCF_025091365.1 Daktulosphaira vitifoliae | reverse complement strand
TTTTTTTTTTTTTTTTTTATGTCTGTTGCCACTTTTTCTCAGCTCTCACTGGACTGATCACAAATCGTACCTAGTTGAAGACATTACCCTTAAAAATTGAAAAATTTTCCCTCGTTCACCGCAAATAGGGGAAATATCCAAAAAAATTACTTATTTAAAAATCAGTAAATTTTGTCATTTTTTACACTTTTATTTCTTAAAACTTCCATAACTTTTTCAAAAATAAACAAATCAACATAATTTTTTTTTTATACTAAAATCTTAGNATAACTTTTTCAAATATTAACTAATCAAAATAATATTTCTTTATATTGAAACCTTAGGTAATTTTCTTTCATTTGATATCATTTTTTTTTGAAAATCTAACACTTATTCTGCTCACAGGGGGGATTTAAAATAGCAACTTTTTTACAAAAACTAACTTTTTCAACTTAATTTTTGAAAATGTTCCGGAAATACTGCGTCCTTTAAACATATATCAAATTAAAGCTTATTTTATGTACTACAAAATGAAAAAAAAAATTTGTCCCGACGACCTATCTTCTATGCGCAAATAGCTACCGTATTCAAAAATATGCTATTTTTGTATTAAAATTATGGGTTTTGTATTTTATTTTAATAGAAGTTGATGTTGCTTTTGTAATTATCCATCAATTTTTTTAAATTAAACACTATCTATAGATTTGCATGGAAGCGTTTCTTATGATCTTGATTTTAATCACTTTCAGATTAAATGTATACTGGACCCAACTATGCAATGTCTCCACTATGCCGCGACCCCACTGTGCTACCGTTTTTTTATGTTTGAAACTCTGATAAAATATTCGTCAATTTAAATGAAATGTTCTACTATGTATTCTAAAGAGTTGCATGTCCTATTTAGTTATTTATACTGGCGTGTGTTATCTATTCTTCATTTTAGACAATCTGTTCTATTTTTGTTATAATAATTAAGAGATATAATTTTCTAAAAGTTAAGATTCAACGTTTTTAATCATTGTGAAATCTATAAACGCTTTCATTTATTATATATCAATCTTTATCTTCTTCTTTTTCGTCACCTTAATCCCAACTACTTGGGATTAATCTTGAACAGTTATTATATTTCTTATAGAAATATTTAAAACGTAGATCATTGATTTTGATTAATTTTTAACATATATAACATTTTATTTTTAACAATTTTTTTTTATACATATATAAACTGTGTCGTAATTAGGGTATAGTCCTGATAGGTGATAAACACACGAATATGTTTCAATGTCCCCTCCTAAAGTAAAAAAATTGTACCTTTACTATATAAACAATTTTGTTATTGAGATTTTTTTTTATATCTCTTCCCTAATTACATTTCTGTATATAAATAAAGAGTTGAGAAAATATACGTAAATATAATAAAATTTTGTAAAAAGTGTAATTGTTATATTGTTTTTTTTTTTTTGAAGTTATTGTCAATCGTTGAGAAAGAGCGAGAAAATTGATATAACTTAGCTTTAAACAGAATAAAAATCATTATATCTGGTACCAAAACACAATAATTGACTAACTATATCGCTAATAATTGACACTATCAATTTGTTAAGTTCGGGTTACTACTGTTTACTGCTGTACCGACTTTACTGCTTTTATGAAAACTTAATTATTTTCTATATTCAGAGAAATGATGTTTACCTAGTCAATATCTAATTAATTTTAACAGAATTTTATTGTATATACTAAAATAAACTATTCAAAAAATATAATACTTATTTCCTCCAGCATTTCAAAGTGATTCTTAATCTTAATGTTTATTTTAGTAATTTAATAATCATTTAAAACTTTTAAATATCTGTTTACTAATATTGATGATTTTTAATAAATTTTACATCATCCGTTTTAAAATTTTTTCTGAGTTAATACTCAGAAAAATTTTTAGGCTAATCTTAAATTTGAGCTATAATTAGCTTAAATTTAAAATTAGCCTGAAACATAACTTAATTATAAATACCTGTGCATTTAGATGAAATGTTTTCTGAAGTGAACTAGATATCCGTATGATCCCTTGAAGTTGAAATTTAAAATTGTTGGTTCCTTAAATTACTCTGGCTCCATCACCTTATAATTTCTTATCAAAAATATCAATATTGAATCTTTAAAATAAGTATTTTCTAAAATCTTAATACATAATTGCCTAAGATTTTTCTTAATTATTATAACTGCACCAGCTCTGTAAAAAAAAAATAATTTTTATTTGTAGTTAAAATTTAGTTATTAAATTATACAGTATTTGTACAGTATTTTTTATAAAATCGGAAACGAATTTTCGGGTTTACTCGAAAGACCCTGCACATTTTTAATACTTTAATTTAATCATTGAATGACCTGCTGCAACAACCAAACAACTTCGTCTCTGAAAAATTATTGGAAAAAAAACTAATTTGTTTTACATTTAAGCACATCATAAGAAAACTTGTTTTTTTGCTATAACTCGATGATAAATTATCGGACGTATCTATTTGTTATACCTCTACATAAAGTAGTTTCTGTAATTAATGATTCAATAAAAAATAAATTTTTATAAAAATTGTAAGTATCAAATTTTTTCAATGGGTCCCTAAATTACTTTAAGGGAAAAATTGTACTTGATTTTATAGCTATGCAAGTCACTAAATATTAGATTGAATCTTATTTCATATCATAAAATATATCAATATAATATTAAATTATTTCATATTTTTTTTATATTTTACAGTTGACAATGATAAATTTAACTAAGAGAATTTTCTTTTAAATTTATAAATAATCAAATAATGAATTATTAATAATAGCATAGTCAGTAAAACTAGGAGCCGCTATAGATAACTATTTGTGTATGAATGTATTAAAAAGATTGATTTTTTACATTTATAAATTACAATTTTCACATTTACAGTTAAAAATACGAATTATTGTTTAGGTTAATTACTAGTACTTATTAATACTAATTTCCATGCAATAGTATGATCATAAATGGTTTGTTATAAACCTGGATTATCCAGATTGGATATAAGTTGTTAATGTAAGCAATAAACTGTATATAATATATCGCTTGTTTTTTGTGATATTCATTTAAATCAAATAATTTTATAAAGAGTAAAATAATTTTTTTTAACTACTCAATTAATAATGTACATTGGTAAACATAATCTAAATTATTTTCAAATATGTTTACCTAAGTTTCTCAAAAGGATTCCTCTTTTAAAGAAATCATTCATCATATTGTGAATGTTCAATATTTTTATAAAATAGATTATTTTTTAAATAATATTAAAACAATTTTAAAAATGATTATTGCAGTATTTTAATAATTTCAAATAATTTTACTTATTTTATATTTTTGGCATGTATCTTATCTATCAATTAACACTTGTATAGTTGGTTTAATTTTTATTACTAAATCTCATACGCTTAGCAAATAAAAAAATGTTAATAACTACTAAAAAATTTAACCTATAGTTTAGTAGTAGGCAGGCAAATCACATATGTCATTTACGTAATGTCAAATCATCTTTTGGTAATATTTTTTTTATGCTTATAAAAAGCTACATAATCATTTTAAGATAGAAAGTTCTAAAAATGTTAATTAAATGTTATTAATATACTTGGATTTAATATTTGAGATTGCAGTCAGCACTGTAATTATTTTTCTGTTTTATTTTTGGTTTGTAATTTTTCAGTTTTATTTAATTACATTATACTGTGGTTTTTTTATTTAATTATTTAAGGTCTAACCCTAATAACTACTAAATGCAATATCTTAATATTGTTAAATTTAAACATAAATTGTCAAATAAATAAATTTAACAAAAAAACTGTTTTATAACTTTATTTTAATAAATAGGGCTTAAAGAAATTTTGTCAAAAATTCCTATTTAAATTATTTTTTTATAATATTAGTTTCATTAGAATTTCTTATGTCTACATGAAAATTTTCGTCACTTCTATTTCGGTTTTTATGTAAGTTTCGTTTTTTTTGAAAATGTAGTTTTGTTGACAAGGTTGATAGTTAACCATTATTTTATCAAATCAAAGATATATACTTATACTCGATGAACAATAAAAGTAAAATCAAAGTACACCTCAAGAACCTTTAAAATTTAAGCCAATCATTTTTCATACATTGATTAATCACGCAAATAAATTGCGAAAAATAAAGCGTTTTATCAGTTGCATAACTACTATTAATAAATGAGGAAATCGTTAGTGAGTAAGTAATTTTATAAATAATAAGTTTATAAAACACTTATCTAAAACTTGATTAAAAACTCTCCAAATGCATTCATAACTCAGTATAATTTAAAAGATTTTGGAAAGCTAACAACGCCTTGTCATTGTAGACCGAAATAAGTAATTTGATTTAAATATATTCACTTAATTTTAAAAGGAGATACTTTAAGTTAAATGATATGCACCCAAAATTTGAATTTTGAACTAATTTCATAATTAACATTTTGATTTTGAATTTTTCATACGTCCATAAAAAAAATTCAATAGTTCTGGATCAATTAAATATCAATTAAAAGAAAGAAGTAAATTTCATCATTAACAGGTCATACTAGATTTAAAAATCACCAATAGAAGTTTCTATTCCACGTATGTCCGACCGTTATTTATCAACTGGACTATATAAACTAATATTAAAAATTAGTAAATCACGGTAAACACACACTATATACGCATAGATTTGACACTGACAAATTAGAAAAATTCCTTTAATTAATTAATTTTTTCGTTCATTTTTACGGCTAATGTTGGAGTGTAACTGGCAATTGAGTTAATTAGGACTGTCAATTTTGAAACTTTCCATACATATTTTTTTAATCATTTTACGCAAGTAAAAATTGCTGAGAATCATTTTTATAAAAGAAATATCACTAGTGTAATAACTATAATTATATGATTTTCAACTAGTTAAAATATTCGTACTGCTGTACATTAGTGTTGATTGTCTCAAAATAAACATTAAAATACTTGTTTATAATTATATATTTATTTCCGTGGTCTCAAATTAAGTCAACCAATTATGATAATCATCAAACTAAAAAGAAAAATCATTATTTTAGTTATAAAAATGTATTGTACTTCATTCAAACTAATTTGAAAGATTTTTAAAAACACCTAAAATTAATTTAGAAAAAATTAAGTGTTTCATTAACATTCATAATAACAAATAAGTAGAATTCAATTTAGGATTCTTAAACTAAAAAGAAATTTGATTTTTGAATGATTTCATTAGAAATTGCTAAAACTATAAAACATACACAAGTAGTGGAAATAATTATGACGTGAAAATAAGTTAACTCGTGAATATTATTTTGTGTATTAAAAAATTTCAATAAAATTCTATAGAGTCCAACTAAAAAAATTTATGCTAGCTAGACATTATAAGCGTTTTCACGTCGGGATTTGGAGGTTAGAATCCCTTCCCACATAATAAGAATAACTATATAGTGTAGAAGTGTAATGGAGAAGGTAGTAAACAAATGTCTAATATAAACTACCCCGTACAAAAAATACACTGAAAATATCTATTTTTTTTTTTAACATAAATTATTATATTTATTTGCCTTTCTATGAAAATGGCATAACTTAATGCCTAATCTGAGTTTTTCGAACTTATACTAAATTAAAGGTTTTTAAGATGACTTTATGATAATAAAAAAAAAACGTTTCCACGATCTTTTTGTTAAAAATTATTTGACTTTAAAGCCAAAAATTGCAAATTTTCTATACAAATTTGTCATTTTTATATTTTTGATACAAAGCTGAAAAGACATTGGTTTTACGATGATGTGTTTTCTTTCCATGAAAATACTCTAACTGGTCGATTTTGTTGGTTTATATATTAAAAGAACCCGATTTTAATCTAGTTAAACCTATCGCTAATTTTTTTTTTTTGTAAAATACCGTTAATAATACTATTGTTTTATATAATGTAATATGATACAATTTATATAATTAGGAATGACGTAGACCAGCGCAAAGGAAATGAATCTCGACACTTAATTACTGCAGTACGACGAATTTTTATAAGTCAAGTAAAAATAATTTCATGCATTTGACAATTTTAATCAACAAACAATCTTAATAGGGCGATCCACAAATTTAGACACATATTGTAATTACTTGGTGTTGATCTCCCAAATATTGAGAAAAGTTACGACGAATTTTGCCTCTCTTCATAGTTACTGAGCGGATCACTGTTGGCATTGCAATATGAGTTCCACCAAGTCACTTCTGTTTATATTGTTTTAATTTCTTTCTTGGAAATAATAATTATTATTATTTTAAGAGCAGTAAACTAATATACATGATTTTACCTTACTCAAAACTTAATTGTACTCGCACGTCTTTTTTTGGATTTAAAAATTATTTTATATTGTTTTTACGATTTCGGTGTGGGATAATTTTATTCTCGCCACGCTTCAGTAGTAAATCGTGTCGGTTCAAGAGGTTTTTACAAGAGTCATCAGGGGGAAAGAGAATGAGGAACATTTAAAAACAAGACAAATGGATAATATATTATTATTTACATATATTTCTATAATATACGTATATGCGTGCGTTTAACGGACGGAAAAAAAGTCGGAATGTCTCACAAGCACTCAAAGAATCATTCCACTCAAAAACCCATTGATCGCCTGTGCGGTGGTCGAATCGAACATGTCCTTCAATGACTTACTGGCTCCGCATGCATTTCGTGGGAATATGCCGCATTATTGTACAGTACAAGAATAATACAACAAAAAACCAGAATCTTTATAAGCTTATTATGTTCATACTGTAGTATTAATTAGATTAAATTTGCCTGTGTGATATCTCATGAGTTATAGAATAATCTACACAAAACCCTAAACTTAATTACAAAAAAAATATTAAAAATGTCATAACAAATATTTTTTATGTAATATTTAAAAATTGATAAATTATTACAATAAGCCTAAAATACTAATATACGTAAGATTGAAAATTAATTCTACTGCATAGTTTAGAAGACATGGTAAATCACTGCAATAAAAAGTATCAGAATTTTCTAAATTTACTTTTAAATTTTATTTTATAATGTCACACCATCTTAAAAATGATAAGATCTGCAAAGATATTAGATAAATATTTCGCCTTTGAAAGTCTTAAATATGATTTAATACGGTTTAAATAAAATTTTGACTGGTCGATACTCAGTTTTGTAATACTACTCCCAGAAATATAAGCAAACAAATTCTTCACCTTTTAAAAAAGGTGAGAAAAGGAGTAGTGTTTATCGATGTACTATTTTTACCAAAACGCTTGAATCTCAATTTTTACACATTGCGTTCACCACTCATATATAACTAAAAATTATAATAACAAAGGAGTATTTAAAAAAACTGGTTATTGACCAGTCAAAAATTGTATTTATTTGTATTACATTTTTACTATACATAAACAGATTACTAAAACTGTAGTTAAATAGTTCCTATTTAACTTTCTATAGTTTGCTTTAAAATTCAATTTTAATAATATTTAATTTTTGAAATTAACTTTATATTTATTATGTTTCAAATAAAATTAAATCAAATTTTAATCAGTAAATGTTTAAAAGTTTTTAAATCATTGTTTAACAAAAAAATATTATGTAGTCCACATAATAAATCGTACTGTATACTATAAATACAAGTGGGGTAATAATGAAATAAATAATTGTGATACAAATTTTGCAGAAAAAAAATCGATAATATTTAAAAATGAGGCAAATAAGAAATTATTAATAATAACAAATGGCAATGCTGCTGCTTGGTTTTCGATGCACTACCAAAAATAATATTATAAATCACATTTGTTAGTTTTTTCAAATCATTTAAAATTTATATTGAGATAGATGTTTTCTGTCATTCGCCAAAAAATCATGAGTTAATTTTATCAAATATTTTTATTTTTTGCAGTGCAAAAATTACAAATCTCATAAAGCGTCATTGAAATATCAAATTTGTTTTGGTCTCTTAAAATTGGTATATTAGCTTTGAGAAAATACACACGGATATTATTTAAGTTTATGTATAAATATTTATATTTATATAAAAATTAATACAAAAATTAAATTCTACTATACAAGGACATAAGAGCGAAAATGAGGTATTAATTTTTTCTTCGTTATTTTCATAGTCATTAAGTTTTATTTAATATTCTTCTTTGACGTTAGTAACGTAGAATGTCCATGACTTCTTCAAATAGTTTTATATGTATGAACCTAATTTCTGAGATTTTTATCATTTAAGCCTTAACTTATAACAGTATTGTACGTTTTCCAATCTTTGAAGTAGTTTAACATATTTTCATTTTCAAAATAATCAGTAATTATTTATATAATATTATTTAAAACATTTCGTACGATTCTAAAAATAGAAATTCACGGAATAGAAAATGGTTCTTTAAGAAAATTACTGAAACCTTGTAAACTTTTTTTGATTTTTTCTAGATTATAACTTTCTAAATAAATAAACTTAAAAAATTACACATAGTATATACTTCAAAACTTAATTTTACAATTGGTTTATGATATTTATTTAGTTGAGGTGCCATCATACTATAATAGTTAAATACATAAACATATTACAATTATCGGCTCACCATGTCTTTATTATAGTAAAGGAAAAGCGCATTTAAATCTTGTCTCCCATAAATGTCATTTGTAATTTGCTGAAAATTCAAAAATAATTCATGAGATTTCATTTCGGTTCCATACATGTTCGATTTTTCTTATTGTTTCATTTTTCAAATATTGTATGTTTTCCAAAAACCATTCACCTAATAAAATTAATCAGTGTAAAAAATTAGTAAAAAAATTGTTGACAAAAATTAAGTTGAAATATTCAACTTATATCAATATATATACGTCACAATTTTAATGTTCTTAATTACTTTGATTTGACTAAAATTTTGTAAAAAAAAAAAGAGCTGAATTTAATTCCTTAAACTTTTTTTGTATTGACGCATGTACCAAATATAATATTATTTGCTCAACTAAATGAATATATTTATATTCAAATAAATTTTTAATTATGATATGAAGTGTATTGAATTTTTAAATTGTCATTTTATCTTCTAATTATTTGTAACTTTTAATTCGTTACGAAAATTATGAACAAACTTAAACTTTTAAAATATAAAGAACTATTTTCATTCAAAACAATTTTTTTATTGATTGGGATATTCTTATAATTGCTTAGATATTTGAATAATTAAGTCACGGGACGTAGTTCTGCCTACCTCTCTAGTGTAGAGAATACCGTATAAATAATAGATAATTTCCAACCCCAATTCGGTCACTCAGTTTCTAACGAAGTAATAAATTTTTTGTGAATTTCAACACTGACTCGAAGCTGAGAAGGTATTAATTTTACTTCCATATGTTTTTTTTTTACTTGTCATCAGAGATGATTTAAAAAGGTAATTTGCATGAAAAGTTAACTTTTTCAACTTAACTTTAAAAATATTCCGGAAGACCTGACATCTTTAAATATATCTTAAAATAAAGCTTACGTAATATAATTTATTTAGAGAAAAACAAAAAATGACCACTGATCTTGTCTTTGAGGTAAACTAACATCCAACGTATAAAAATATCATACAATTTTTTTTTTAAATGGTATAATTTTTATTTTGAATTTCAACTTTATATTGCTATAACATTTTAAATAGTTTATTAATTAATACACATTTTTTTAATGAACAACTAAAATATGTCACTTTTATTATTATTATCACTTTCAACCTAACTTTTTGATATTCTGACCTTTTCACCTTTTACAGGAGAATTTAAAATTTAAAACATGCATTTAAAAAAGAACTTTTTCAACTTAACTTTTTTAAAGAAGTTAGTTGGAATGCTGACAATGGCTTCTCCACAGTTATTGTTTTTTCAAAATTATTTGTATATAATACATTTTTTTTTACCATAAGTACTCTTGTATATTTTATACAGATTGTATGTATCTTTTTTTGACAATAAAATACTTTTTAAATATATATATATAAATCATACAATTTATTAAAGATTATGTAAATACTTCAAGGCTGTCCTTCCAAAAAATGATCTAGCTACCTCGCTTATGTTAAATTCGAATTTCGATTTCATAACTAAAATTACAATTTACTAACGAAGGTCAGACTGGAAAAAGAGGTCAGACTAATTGAATGAAAAAAGTTATCATTCTATTTTTTTGATAAATCCATACTTAAAATTTTTATTCGTGTCATTGAGAAAAATAAATATACAATTATTGTATAATTTTAATTCCTATAATGCTTATCTTATACTTATAAATCATGAAAATTGTAATCTGGACAATATTAAGAAAATAGGAGTTTTTGTTGCTTTTAGAATACTCTAATAATTCCTTCAAAATATTATTTATAGATTTGCATCGAAGCGTTTTTTATGATAGTGATTTTAATCACTGTCCCGATATCATTAATACTTGTTCCAATTATGCTACAACTCCGCTATGTTGGTTATTTTTTTATGTTTTAACTATGTAAATTTATAATTTATTTAGTTTAATACCAACAAAACATTATATATTAATCAAAAATAATTAATTTAATTATACTTTTTGAAAAAAAATAAATCTATAATTATATCAATTTTCTGTAAATTGTTGTGTAAAATGAGTCAAACTAAAGCAATAATCATTCCAAAACAAGATTTGGCTAAATAATTTGTTAATTAATAAAAAAAATTATATTAATTTCTAGAAAAATATTTTTTTTAACTTTGAATATTCAGTATAGTCAAAGATAATATTGTTGTTTTTAATTAAATTTATACATACATGTATAAAAATCACAATAAGGTGATGATTTGATTAGAAAAAGTATGGATGATACCTTACAATGTTTAACATCACTATTATAAAAAAAACTTCGTTGAAAATCTTTAAAATTATTGAATGCTTGTTAAATTATTTGCTTAATTTCGAATACTGTAATTTTTTTTTGCTTTGACAATCGATTACTAATAAAATAAGTCAAAAACAAAGTTTTTGGTAGTTATAAAGAACATTTTTTCTTTTTAATTATATTATTTTGAAGAAACTTTATAAACTTTTACAGTATCATAGTTCGACATATTTTTCTATATTTTCAAATTTTAGGGATTTTTTAGTTTTTGTTGACGAGATTCAACTAGATTAATATCTTATTATTTTTATATAATGATGAGGTTTGTTAATAAACTTGTTTAAAAAAAATACTGTTTAAAACATAAGTAAACTGTTGAACCGTTTAAAATATCTCATAAATTCAATGTAAATTTAAAAATGTTTGGCGTTCTGAACACATTTTAAGTAGTGTTATAAACAGTAAATACTCTGATATTGATCGTTAAAATTAGTTCAGTAATAGCTGAGAATTTTCATGGAAAAATATAAAAACACACACGCAATCACAAAACCAATACTTTTAGCTTTGTATCCAAGCTAATAATAATAATTCTATCATATTTAAAAAAAATTATTAGCATTAAGTTAGGTGTGAGTAATAACCCATGCAAATTAGATATATGACCACTGCCAGAAATGATATAATTATTGATTTTATATAATCTAAAAAATATCTCAACAAAATTTTAGCGGATCCTTACTGAAAAAGTCATTACCCACTATGCAACTTCACATTCCATTTATTTTTTTTAAACGTTACATGGGGGCGTAAAACATATATTGTTACAACGGCGTTAAAGGAATATCATTGGACTTGTTAATAAACGCTTATTTGTATCACTCAGTTAACATAACCAGTATGTTTTTAATGAATATATATATATATACATTCAATCCAACCCTGAACGTTTGAAACATTTCATGTGCGTTTTAATAAGATGATAAACAAATCATATTGTTTTAGTTATATTGGTTTGATTTATAATCCGCAAATATAAAAATGTATAAGACTTATTTTGTATGCATGTGGAGTTGTGCTAAGTACATAAAATACTAAATTGCAACTTAAAATTTAATATATAAATAAAAATGCATAATTTTATAATTAAATAATACATTTACCAAAAAAGTTAGAATAACTTTACAATAGCTACATTAATATATACATTAATTTGATACATCAAAAACATTCATCTGATTTTTAAGTAAGTGAGTGATTCAATGTTGAAGTAATTTCTTTTTCATTAGACAAAGATATATAAAAATACTTACGTTTTGAAGCACAAATTTTAACGTTATCAGATAAAATATTAGAATTTATAAAAAACAAACCATTGGTGGTAGATGAGAGAAAATAATCTTAGATGGTTTGGTCATGATATGAGGAGTAAGAAATCGGAAGCTGTAAGAACAATTATGGAAATGAATATTGAAGGAAGACCCAAAAAGAGATGGAGGATGTTATTGAACGCGATATGAGGACAATTGATGTGTCCATAAATGATAATCGTGTCAAATGGAATTTTAGGATAAGGTGGCAAACCCCAAGTAGTTGGAATAAAAGCGAGGAAAAAGAAAGAAAGATTTTTTCATTAAAAGAGTAAGTAATTTCGATATTTTTAGGTTGAGAATGTTCTATTTCAAAGAACTTTAACTTATGTTCAACATTTGTCTTAAGTACCTTGAAATTACTTCTTCCAAACATATTTTTTCCTACTAGTTATCTAAAGAAATGTTTAAGTAAAGGTATTTGTTTAATTTATTTTAATAAATAAAAAAGAACTATAATTAACTATATAAATATAGAATATTATCAATACTTATTAATAATATGCATTGTTAAGGGTAAAGTTTTTATTCGAATTTTTACTCATTAAATTTTAAGACCTATGTAAAAATTATTTCAGCAACCCTGTTATTAGCAATTATTATAAATATAAAATAATGATCATATATAATTATATATATTATGTTTATATACAGGTTGGAACAGATCTAACTGACAACTCATATAACCTATGAGTTACATAACATTATATACTTTTTTTTTTTAATTAATTTTTACAATATAGAACTATATTTAAAATATATTTTATGTTATTTTTCGCTATTACAAAAAATATTTTAAAAGTTGATTTTTTTATTAACATTTTTTTAAAGATTTGAACATAGCCATTTTATAAATTAGTATTAAAGAAAAATGTTGATACCAAATCTCTTATTTTAATTCAGTAGTTACTTTTATACAGCATTTTGAAGTTTGTTAAATTTTTATTTTTTTACAATTTTCCTATGGTATCAAATGTTATTCCATATTATGTAAAAGACGAAAGTAAACACTTATTACGTAATTCACTAGTTGTTAAAAAAAAAAATTAATTTTTAAAATATTTTTGGTAATTGTAAAAAATAACATAAAACATATTTTAAATACAGTTCTATATTGTAAAAATTTAATTAAAAAAAAAAAGTAATAAATGTTATGTAGATCATAAGTTATATGAGTTGTCAGTAAGATTTGTTCCACTCTATATATATATCTCATATTTTCAAAAATGGTATTAGGTGAAAATGAATTTGAAGTAGAGATTAGTTGAGATTTAAGAACAAGTGCTGTATAACTTTTGGTTTCTTTCTATACTAGCAGATCAATGCATAACTATATTCATTTTTTAAATATCACATTGAGGCACGAATCCGACTGACAGAGAAGGTCTTCATGTTAAATATGGTCCTGAGAGATCTGGATGGTCTTCTTGAACTATAGAAAGGGATATGAGCAGTCCCATTTGTTAGAACAGTAGCTGCTGCTGTTGCAGTTGTCTAAGCTTACTATCAAAACGTTTCGGTTATAGGCTGAGTTTAGTCAAATTCTAGGAGGAGTTATTCTCGGACAAGGGTATGGACTGACCTAAAGGTTGAGAAGACAAGTTGAAGTGACATTTCTACCAAGAGCAGAGGTTACCCGTGCGGCTGTTCAGCTGGCGATAATGTACTCATCTCTCAATGGTATTGTCAAATTGGCAAATGTCAATGATTTGTATAAGAAAAACATCAATGCAATTTCTCTGAGTACGAAGCGTAAGAAATAACTGTAAGCAATTAATACACGTAGAGTTGTATTGTATTAGCGGTACTCGTTGTAGCCACGAGAAACGAAGAAACACATGAACGCGGTGGTTTATCACACTTTAATAACAACGGTACAAAATATATGATTTTGGACTTGTAATTGATTTAAAAAACGTTTTAAAGAAAAGACCCGTTAAAATTAAGAAGCGTTGTGAATTCATAAATATCAAAAACAAATGATGGTAGTTTATTTGGCATTAATTATAATTCACTGAAAAAAAAACGTAGTTGCAACAAGATACATAAATATTGCTGTAGATGTTTGAAATGACCATTGTTCAAGTAATTCAAATATCCGGAAATATGATATGATGACGTATCGGCGTGCACCGATATCCGGTAACGCACTTTTTATCGGTTTGTCTCTGACTACAGCGATAGGTACACAATAGGACAAAAGTGTACGGTATCATTAAATATAGCCAATATGCCCCGTTCGTTTATTCAGCAATTTTTTGTTCTTCTTTTTATTTTTTACTGTTTTGCTATAAAGTTTTATGGTTTTAATTTTATTTTTTAGGATTCGAGTATAAAACGAATTGGGTCCATTTCGTGTTCAAGAATACCAATAAATATTCGCATTCGGTGCTGGGACAAAGCCAAATCGACAGTATAAGATCTGATTCGATTCACATTTCTTCTCTTTTCGCTTCGTCAATGGCTCGGCAACAAAAACGGTAACGCGTGCGGTTTAATCATGCGCGTGTGTATGAAATAACATTAGAGAAAAAAATAATAAAAAAAAAAAAAACGTTTGCTTTAATTTTATATAAACGCTAAAGCACCAATTTTTTTAATCTTCTTTTTATTTCTCCTTGAGATTACTTGTCGGTAAATTATTATTATTTTGTTTTTTTAGTTTTTAAATAAAATATGAGAACTGCTTTGGTCGTTTTGTTCCGCTTAAAGTAATAAATAGTCGAAGGAGGTCCATTCGCTTATGTCTTTAGTTTTCTAAAGCGTAATTACACTATCGAATATTATCATAATAAATAGTGGTGATTAAGTTTTATGATAATAATATTAACAAATTGCACAGACCAGCTGCCTATGCTGTTCACAGTTTCGGAGGTCACCAAAACGATTTCTTCGTTGAAGTCAAAACTTCCTCCGGTGATAAAAGTTTGAAAATAAACCTTCTAAATACAAGCAATGTTACTTGTTGGGCTCTTCGGCCAAATGATTTATTTGCGTCCTGTGCATTTAAAACGGATTACGCGATGGCGCTACTATATATCTGATCACATTATACTTACTTGACATGTATATGAGACCCATTTGACTAATCCATTCGAAAAGATTACATTTTAAAGTATTTTTTCGTTGCAAAAATTAACTCTATTAAAAATATATTCACTGTAATTTTGTGTGTTACCGAAATTCTAAAAATATTGTAATCCTAAATAGTGGTACAGTTTCAGCTGTTTACAACTGTACCGGTTTTTCGTTAATTTAGTTGTTACATTATCAATTTGTTCTTGGGTGATTTTCATTTCAGTTTCCTTATTGAAAAAAAAACCACAAAAACTGGTTTAAAATCATCACCGCCCAATACACAAATATTAGAATTAAATTCTATTTAAGTAGTTGCTTCGTCTAAGCATAGATCTAACGGATTCTTCGTAATGTTTATACATATAGTTAAAAAAATCACTCAGATTTTATAATTATCAATTACAGTAGTTATTCGAAAATTGCTCTATTTTTATTTTGAAAACATAAAGTCAATTAAAATTATCGCAGAAGGTCTTATGTAATACTATTAATAACTATTTCGAGTATATTTATTATAATTATATGTAGTATTTAATTATATATAAACATGCAGAAAATAAAAAAAAAACTGTTAGACGTTTCGGTGAAAATTGTAGTACACGTGAAAGTTTAACTAGAAATCGTT
This sequence comes from Daktulosphaira vitifoliae, assembly GCF_025091365.1. NCBI lineage: Eukaryota > Metazoa > Arthropoda > Insecta > Hemiptera > Phylloxeridae > Daktulosphaira > Daktulosphaira vitifoliae. The sequence continues at coordinate 43,902,870 of NW_026099572.1, read as the reverse complement.
TTAAATATTTTTCAGTAAAATTCTATTGTGCTCATACTATTATTTTACCTACTTCTAGACTTATATCAATAATACTTTGTATTCGTACAGACGCCCATGTGAAGTGTGTGTGTTAAATGAGTTCGGCAAATAAATTAATTTAACGGCTTTAGACAATATTAACATTAAATTCGTATTTAAAACTATGCTGAACTTATGCTGGCATTAACTGTGAGTTATTATAGTTCATAAAGAAGTCAAAGAATAGCCTCGAGTAGTTTTAATAAAATAGTAAAGTGCCACCGAATTCCAACGTAGGGAACTACAATATATACATACATCTCATTTCTATTCAAAACATCCGGATAACAGTTTTTTTTGTTTTTTCATATCTAATAAATTTTTTACACGTGAAACGACTACAACACACATTTATCACCGTCGTTCTATCGTTTGTTTGTAAACGTGTGTGTATATCATGTTTACCGAAAAATACTTAAAAGAATACTTCTATTGGTTTTTTGAAACCGGAAACTGTCTGACAACAAATGATTCCAATTTTATGTAAATAAACTAAGTTGAACCGTAGCAAAATTATTTAAGATATTGGCATGAAAAATTAAAAACATTAAACTCAGCCCTTTGATCGTTTCAAGTAATGAATCACACTAAATACTGAGAATTATATTTGATAATAAAATTAACCGTTTCGTATTAGTTTATAATATGTGTCATAGTAATTTTTGTAATAATAAATTCATTTATAGTTCTTTTATTGCTCAACATGAAATTATGCAAACGGTGTAAATTTTTTACCATTCTTCATAAAACATAAACCTTACTCACTAGAGTTCAAGGGCAAAACTATTATTTTCCAAAAATTGTTATAGTAACAAATTTCATTAATTTGAGAACATTTTTAGTTTATTTTTCTTTATTAAAAAAATATATGTTTTTTAAACATTTCTCAAATTAAAAATAAAAGAGTTTTCTTATTCCATTCAGAACTATTCATTGTTTAGTCTTTAAAGTTGTTACCTTTGTCTTGTACAACCCATTATTTCACTGTTATGTATCATTCCATCCATTAGGATTTTCCTATAATTGAAAGACTGTGCAAAAACAAAATAATTACATTTTTCAGCATTTTTTACAACATTGAAAAAACTAAACTTCTTTAATATGTATCCTATAATTAAATTTAGAAAACGCTATATTTTTAAAATTTTTAATTGTACTTATGCATTTCTTGGATAGATATATTCGTTATTTTAATCTTAATTTAGAATCGTCCAATATGATTTTGAAAAGAAAATGAAGTTATTATGTTTTAACATAGACGCCTTCAGTTATTTGGGTTTTTAGTAGATATTTCAGCAGTATATGTCCTACAAGAATTGAGTATTTAAAGATGTACAAGAAATACGGAACTATAATAGTTACTACGTCAATATAAAGACAAAAAGTTAAATTACTAATTATATATTTATTTACCTACTCAAACAACACAGATGGAAAAACTCTTTTGAAATTTATCAAAGTATAGATCGAATCAACAAAACCATGGTTAAATTAGATTAAAAAAGGATTATAATAATTAAAATTTTGTTAAACTAAAGTTTAGGTCCATTATTAATTTAATAAAGAATCAGGTAAATTCAACAAAAAAGTTTTGTTAATTCAAAAATTATATTCTAATTATTATCTCGTGCTTTTTATTTAAATTTACAAAACTGCAATTTGTAAAATTAAAAGAGGATTGTATACTTCAACAAGATAAATCGTTGTTTTAAAAATATTTTGTAATACTTACAAATGTCTGCTGGAAATTGTAGTATTTGATTGTCAGTTTGTTAAGGAAATCATTGCGATATTTTAAATAATTTGTATAACGAATTACTGATTTTATCAGTAACCAATAAAACATTAATTATACATTATTCAACATTAATATAATTACTATGGGTGTAATAATTAGCAGAGAAAATAACTAGAAGCTTTAAGTGATATGATAATTAAATTATTATTAAGAGAAACAGTTAATTTAACAAAATAATAAAAAAAATAAAAATTTTAAAACAAACTAATTAATGGTTAATTAAATTATCCGACTTATAAAAGTCATATAATCAATACATATTAGAATATATTACCCACATACTATGTAATAGATATAATATAATAATATGGTAAAAATAATAAAATTAACAAAAAAAGTATAAAATAAAAACAATTTTCTTAACATTATTATAATATTTATAACAGCTATTACAATAAAAAAATACAAATTAATTAATACACAATAAATATTATTATAATAACACACACTATTGTTACTGATCACAAAACAAATTTTGAAATTATAATCAGTTAAATAAAAATATTGATACAAAATGTTTAATAAAATATGTAGAACTTAATTTTATACTTTTAATTGTATTTTATTTACTTAAACGAAATTATTTGACTAACTATGAAGGTTTTATTATATTCTAATACTATATGATGATACAATATTTATATGATTAATACATTTAATGATTCTAATGGATATTGAAGATTAAAACATGATATATCTTAAAACAAATATTATTTTCAAGAAAATAAATACTTAATATTATCAAAATATTCCAAGACTTGCTTTGGTTCAAATATAGCTCCTTCAATCATAGCTGATGGGGCCACCAATATTATTTTTTTATTTAAATATTTCTTTAACATCACTGCTATTGGTGCTACTATTACTACACAGATATTTTGAAAATCTGATATTGAATAATTGATGAAAGATTTATTTCCTTGTACGTCATTGTATGATTTTTTTGATGTTGGTATTTACAAAGCGTGTAGAAGGTAAAGAATAACAGAATTTTGTGATTCTATAAGATTGTTCAGTAAATAAAATAGAAACATGAAATACAGTTTGTAAAACATTAAACTCACTTTCATATATTTTATAATTTTTTATAATAGTGTTGAGTAAATTTCGATTATTGAGATATTTTACTCTCTCGTCTAGGATGAGTAAAAGTTATTTTTTTATTTTATCAAATATGCCTATAGCACTCGAATAAAGACATTGAAAATCAGTGTTAATCTATCAAGACAAATATTAGTTAAAAAACGTTTAGTTGGGTCAAAATGTAGACTTGCTTGATTTTTATAAGATAAAATAATTCGAAATTATTTTAATTATATTTATAATTATAATAGAATTAATTAAAATATTAGTACAAAAAAATACATACATACATATATATATATATATATTTATATATTGTATACAATATTTATTAAAATTTCACATGTTGAAATAAATGAAAAACCAACCTCGATCATTTTTTTATTTAAATTAACATGCTCTCAAATATTACTATATAATAGGTATTAATTTTGTTTGGAAATATTTGACTATAGTACAGATACAAAACCGCTATTGCGTATAGCAAATTCACATGTGAATTAAAATAATATATGCTAGAACAGTAAGTGATTAAATTTTACTGGACCACTTTTCTGTGTGTATTTGATTGATATAAAAGACGCGATTTTTTACTGCGCAAACTTTCATTTTACATAAACTGTTCTTTAGCTCATAGAAAATAAATAATCGCCGAATATATACTGTCATGACAGGTAATAACATTTTTTATACCTCCATGTCAATCATATAATACTATGCATACGACGTATACTGACTGAGTCATATAGATCTACTCCGCCTAAAATAACAAGTATAGCTTGTAGTTAAAATTCGTGTACATTATCGTTAAAAATCTCCCAGAAGGGGCTCCAGAATAATAAAATATATCAAAGCTATCATAGTTTTCATACTTTCTAAAAAATGAAATTTCTGAACTCTTTGATGTAAAATCATGTCGAGTGTATATACTTTTATGTTTAATGTTTAAGTATATTTTGAATATCCAGAAAAAATGTTCATGAACTTGTCAACTCTTCTAGAAAAATCAAAATTATTTCTACCCACATGAAATGTAACTATCGCGTAAATCTATTTTGATATATGTAAGGTATTAATAAAACTCATAAAAATGTGAACAGACTATAAATATAGTCATTATGTATATTTAAATATTCAATAATACATATACATCATAATACACATGGAACGAATCAACGTTGTGTTAAACTGACCACCGAGAAGAATTGTCTCCAAGTCCGGTAGTCTCAAGCTGTCACTCGATTACACACGAATCACTTAACATATTTTATTATCTTGTTCCAAGTTTTGAATGTTATATTATTATTATATCACATTACACACGTGAACAGAGACCTGTACCTAAACATACACAACTCGTGACCGTAAGTGTATTTTAGAAGTCGTAGTTGTAAATATTTAGTGAATGAAATATTCATACAGCTCACTCATACTAATTATTTTTTATACAATGCGCATTAATGACAGTAAAATCATATAACAATTAAAAAACAAGATAATCGTATGTTTTTTTAAGTGAAAGTGTTGTACATGATACACTAAACTTTAAATGAGTTTCGTAAAGTTATTTGAAAATATATTATTGACGAACAATAAAAACAATTCCATGTGAATTTTCATTACAAAATTACACTCTCTTGTATTAACTAAAGAAAACGTTTCGAAGGATACATTATTAGATTTAGCAAATTTAATCTCATAATTTAGTCACTTCATTTTTTAGCAGATATATAATTTGAACGCGTGAACAACATTGAAGAAATAGAATTCCTGGTAAATTGCATCCACAGTCTTAAGACTTTGCTAATTAAAAACACGACATATAGCAATCAAGAGTACAGACGGTAAGCAATTGATAAGGTAATGAAGTCCGGCGCACGAATGAAAATCGGGTGGTCGTGGTAGCTGTTTGTTTAATTTCTTATCCGGGAAAAAACTAAGTAGTAATGAGCACTGATACATATTCAATTCCGTACAGTAAATAGTCGTTTTCTTAATTAAACTTAATAATAATAACGAAACGTGATCTTGAGGTCGTTGATCTACGACAGCAACATGGGTTTATAAAGATTACAAACACGCTAAATAGGATTTGCGATTTTTTTTTACCTTGTTCAAGTCGTTTAAATGAATGCATACTAATACTTATATGTGTACATTGTTATTGCGGTCTAACATACACTCAATGAATAAAAATGACACAGGTTTACTCTGTCACCCATGAGGAGTTTTCGTGTAATGTATTTTGGGTACGGTTAAGCACTCCGCAAACCTTCGCGGTTAATGTATTCAGACGGTCGCAGCCCACCCAAACTGACATGTGATGTACACACATCATCGAGAAAAAGATAATTTGATTGAGTCTCCGCTTTGCATATAATACACTCATGCGTATAGATATTAGTAGAATTATTGTGTTGGTCGGTCTACTAGTGGATTCGATTATATTAAATGAAGAACCAAATAAATACGTTATAGGACAATAGACAGAGTGTTGAAAACCGATGGGGTGGACGCGTACAATAGGAATGATGACAATCCGTATTGGACTCAGGGGACCGAGTGAGAAGATTTCGAACACTTTTTGGATATTTCATTTGTCGCGACGTCCATAACACATGATGACGAATGATAGTGTTAAAAAATCCTACAATGGGGAAAAATGAACAGCGATGGCGAAAAACGAAGATATATAACATAATGAACGATCTTTAAAAGGTGCTGAGACATTAAGTAGTATTCTACAACGGTCGTGTACGAAACGGGTTAAGGCATACCACAAAATTAGATCTCGTTTAACCTAAACTACTATCTTTATATTCGACTATAAATTATGTACGTTTTCCGTTTTGTACGAATGAAATTAGCTTTATCAGTGCTGTTGACTGAGGAAATATTAATTTCATCTTCCTCAGAATTCGCTGACGAGCAAAACACACCGTACGCATTATGCGCGATCGTGTTAAAAATTGTTGCTTTCTCCAAAACGAAATTCCAACTGCGGTTACAATATTAAAACAATAATATATACATTTACAACGCACCAAACTCTTTTCGCCCAGTTGCGCACCACAAGAGCAGTGATGGATTACTCTGCGGCGATCGTCGATCGTTAACTGTGTTTAACACGGCACCACTGTCGAGAAAATCACCAACGCGTCACACACATAAAGCTAATGGGATTTCGTTTTGTGTACGTGTACGCGAGTACCGAGAGAGCTCATTGTTTTCGAATAAAATCCATCCGGAGCCGCCGTTGTAAGGGGCCACGGACCTTTCAGTGAGAGATGCGTTGTGTGCGCCTTCCTATAAGAGTTCATGACCGGACCGACGGCGGCGGTGGTGCGGTGGAGGATAAGAAAATGTATAATATGATATAAAAATATAAAAAGCTATTACACCGAATCGATGGTTCGGCTGCTCTCTACGTATAAAAATATTCTACTCGTAATTAGATTCCCCAGTCGTATATGGCCCAATACTGTTGCAGTGTGTACCCATAGAAATTAAAAAGGGCACACGAATACGACACAGTCGATCATTAATCACGAATGAATTCACATCGTGACGTATAGACGTATAATATGCATGTACAGGTACATTTGTGCGTGTGTGTGTGTTGGTATTAGTGTGTGTGTGAGTGGCATTCTGACAAGCCTAGAACGAGATAAGTATCTACCCGGAATATTATTGTAAGTGTATGTGTGTGTGTGTATATTTATCCGTGGTACGCGCTGTACGTTATCCGCCACCGTTGATTGGTTGACGTCAGGTGTCGGAATGCGGTTGCGTTGGGTGTGTGACATATTGGCCCCGTGGATTGTGTTTATAATGTGCGCGCGGAGTGTCAGCGTTGTTGTGGTTCGAGTGGAGACGGTGGACGGAGAGACCGTTTAAACGATCTTATACGCGAACGATTACAATAATAGTAAATGGAATGGAGGGGAAGGAGCCACGGACGTGCGGCGAGCCGCTCAGCAGGACTTCCGCGGGGAGGTGCGCCAGCCCCCCCGCCACGGGGTTTAACAATTTTTTGTTAAGGGGAAACTCACCGATTGATGATCATTCCGTCAAATTTACATAATTGACTCGGTGCGGTTTCCACGGATTCGAGCGATCCTCTTTTGTGATGAGATCCGACAGTGAGTCTACACAATAATACACAGCACACAAAACGCCTATCCATCAACCGTCCGATTTATTTATAATATCTTAACCATTATAACGTCACGAGCTATACGAGTGTGGAATACTTACGCCAGTATAGATAGAAACAGCAGAAGAATACTGTTTTCAATCTGAGTAGAACAATAGATTTATCGTGATAGTGCCGTATTTTGAAAAATGTATACCACAGTATTAGGATTAGTACGCTGAGATACATTGAAGGTAATGGTATGGTACAAGATTTTTTTTCTTTTTGCAAAGAATAATTTTAGATACATTCATTAATTTTTTTTTCTATTCATCTTTATATAATAAAAATTCATCACTTATAGCTAATATTACTTAAAATTGAAGATATATCTAAAATATCAACTTAAAAATAAAAATATTTAACTCAAAAGCCACAAAAATTATTTAAAAAAAAATCGCCATCATTATCGTTTCCCGTATGGTCACCCATCCGGAAACTAACAGTGCAGCTGAACATCAACGGTAAGGCGGCGAATGAATGATCTACACCGCGTCTCAATTTATGTTTTTCTAATAAACTTCAAAAAGTTTTTTATGAAATATTTAAATTACTAAGGATGAAAACGTTTTTTCCAGCAGATATTTTTGACAGTTTTTAAACACATTTTTTGCATTGAGTAATTTGTCCACTCTGACTAAATAATGTTGTAAATATGATAATATCAGCATATGAACGAATGTCAAAAAAAAAAAAACAAGTTCTAATAAACGAACGTCCAAGTTCAACTAAATTATACTTTAATACACGAACAAAACCAATTTACTTTAATCAGCTTAATTTTCACGTTAACACAAAGTTGTTTTATTTTCTCGTTCTATTTTTACATTTCGGTTAATCTATTAAGATCCACCCGACGCATTATTATAAAATGTTAAAATTATTGTTAACAGGTTTCTGCCAACGCATCTATGTAATACTACGTCTAATGTGTTCTTCATAATGGTTTTGTTAAATTATTATTCAGAAATTCCTGGTATAGGATACAGCTGATGGATTGTATACTCCGTGGGAACTTTTTATGATAGATGATCGATCGATACACGATAACATCGGCGCGAATATGTTGCCTGAAAATGAGATTATTACCCAGCGGTGTGAAGTGAAAACAAATCGACGTAAACGATCTACTATTTTAACAGACAAAAAATTGCATAAATTAATACACAAAAGTCAAAACCGGTAATCTCTATGTCGGCATACAATGTTTTTAAAACATTGTTATCATAGACAATATTTATGAACGTGAACGGCCATTACTGTGTCTCATAAAACTTAGCGATTTCTTATTCTCAGCGTGACAATATTCTAACGTTGTAACCATGTTAAATTATGTTGTCTTAACCCACTTGGACCGAGACTACCGAAGTTTTTATACGAGAACGTTTGCTAGTAATAACTCTCCAGTGTTCTATACACAATGTGCACAACATTTTTATTTACTTGTCTTCGAGACATTTTTATCGGTCTAGAAAATTTATTTTCGATTATCAATTACATCTTAAAAGAAAAACATTATGTCCGCTCTTACTCGATTAAACTCATAATACATCGAGCAATTTTTTTAATCTTATCTTCATAGTAATGCGTATTTTTTAAACATTTTCTTGTTTTATTTGCTAATACTTTATCTAGAATGTAGATAGTAACTACACAGTATATGTATGAAAATTGTATTCAATAGTTTTTCCAAATATATTATTTTTTGATAGATACGCTATGCTTATACTATTAAATAAACTTCTTAGAAAGCTCATATAAAAATATTTCTTATTTATGCCTATGTAATATTTGTATAATATTTTTTTTTTTTATAATTTTATCCAATCTATTTTATTTTATACTATTGATGTGTACATTGGTAAGCTACGGTGTGTAGCTCTCTCCTAAAATGCTAAGGAGTAGTTTTTTAATGAATTTAAGTATATATATATACTTGCCCTTGTATATTAGTGTGTTAGGCTAAAAAATATGTATTGTAGATGTATCTAAGGGAATATATCATAGGTTAGTTAATTTGAGTCAACAATGTATATAAAAAATATAGGTTTTATACTTACAGTGCACTTTATGTACACAAAATACAGGAATAATACTCGTATATGAAGATTATAGGTTTATACTTAGAGTCACTCTGTATATAAATAGTACAAGGATTAAACTTTTGAAATTCCTGTGTGTGAAAAATATAGGTTTTATAATTGACGTACACATCTGAATATAAGATTCTAATATATACCTGAATACTTAACGTACACTCTACAATTTATTTTTATTAGGATGATTTTTGAAAATCGAATTGGAAATTTTTATTTCACCATTATACCCAATAAATGTTTAATATATATAAAAATGAGCTGAGTAAATGTTGATACTGATAAGACAAGATTAAAACGTATCTAAAAGGTTTAATAAAATCATTATTAAAAAAAAAGTAAAACATTTTTATTATATTTTTAGCAAGGTTTAACTCGCAGTTACGATTTTTCAACGAATAAAGAGAAAATGTTAAGAGAATTTAAAAAATGTATTTTTTGTATAGCTTGAATAATTAAAAGTTAATATAATTGCTGTTTAGAGTAAGAAATATGTGGAAATTACAAAATTCAGAAATACTATATACATATTTTTTATTTACTATTTATAAAAAAGTGAATAAATTATATACAATTAAAAGAGATTTACTATAATGTATAGCTAAGAAAATAATTAGATTTTTAATTAAAACTTAATATAATTCGATGCATTGAGTAGTTTTATCTACAGTCTGTCAGTTTTTGAGGAGCGATTAACTGGTATTATTTCTAAGAATATTGTAAGTTCACTAATAAAAAAAAACAATCCATATAAACAAAGTATTGATTTTAGATTAATATAATTTAGGTCGGATTTAAATGTGTGCATAATTTCAGTAGCCATTCCCATTTTAGATAAAATACCTGAAATGTTTAGTGATTTAGGTATCTTACATACAAAGATTTTTTTTATGGACAGCTAGTATAAAAATTATAAATAATTTGTAAAAACAATGATTCCATAAAAGTTCAATCTTATGGTATTCAGATACTTCTTTTTTAATATTTTAACAGTAAATTACTTTAAAAAATAAATAATACTATAATTATGATAATATCATTGCAGATAAAGCGTGATCTATGTTTGTACACAAAAGTAATCGTTTCACACGGTTCATTGAAAACCATTTGAGATTTATGTATATGTCATTTAACCAAATTGAATGAGTCATTACCCTTCGCTTAGTCTCAAAACCGGTTACCTACCGACTTTCAAATTGACAAACTACTAGTACGTCATACAAATAAGTGTCATGAAAATTAACTTAAACGTATTTAAGTTAACTCATTTAAATTCGATGTAATAAGCTTGAGCTATTTTAACCAAAATCATTTTTTTATCTGAAATTATGCATATAATTCATATAAATTTGAAGATTTTATAATGAATAAGATTGGTGTCATGAAATGCGTGTACATTAAATTAGATGTTAATTCTTTTGAATTCAATCTTCGAAAGTTAAATTATTTCTGGACTATGGCTAAGTTTAATGAACTGTCTCAAACTCTTTCATTGTAACAAATCATTTTTCGGAATCTGATACAGTAAATTTAGTACCTAGTCGATTTCGAAAAATTATAGAATTCATCAGTATTTTTATTATAGAAATCTGTTTAAAAATTGTTAACTAAAGTACATTCAATGATGTTGATCTCGGTATCAACTATATTTTTACTTAATATCCAATTTTTTTTTTATTATTGATCTTAGAAAGAAACTTTGGCTACTAAGCTATTTATTTTATATCTGTAAAAAACCCAGCACAGGGGGGTCGCGGCACAGTGGTGACGTGGTATAGATGGNATAACATTTTTTATTGAGTTTCTTTTATGAATTTTATTAGAGTGTATGCATTTTCTTTTGAGAGTCCAAGTATTGTGTTCAAATAGTTGAAAATTTCAAGCCTCCCACTAACATCTACATGTTATAATATCCATTGTATATTATAACATAAGAACAATTTGCATAGGAGCTGTAGTGGATTATATTTCTTCAATGATACTTTCGTAGCCTTACAAAATAAAATTTAAAAATTATATTTTTGATTGGAGACTAGAGGAGACAACACCGTGTATTGGAGAAGCTCACAACCAGACGTTTTATTCAGATCTTTGTTATGTAATAGAATATTGATAATTTTGCACCAAAAAATAAATTTATCAAACTCTACGTTGGATATCTATACTTTTATGTCAACATATAATACTCTTATAAACTTATAACTAGTTGAATTTTTTGAAAGAGGGCTTATGTTATTTCATAAAAATATAGCGTCGGTGGCAAAGTGGTAGTGCTATGTCCTAAAATTTTCTAATAATCAGAAACACAAAATTAAAGGAAGCTAAAAAAATTTGAGGCCACTTTATTCTACCAGTCAAAAACGTATAAACTATTTATTATAAATAATTTTCTAAAAGCACGAAATCGAATCTATAAGAAAAATCATAAAAAATATTTTTAATTAAAATCCCTCCTGCTCGAAAAATGTCTGCTTACGCCATTTAACTATGGGTTTTTTGAGGGCTTTATACTAAAATAATACTTTTCAAAATAAAAAATATTTCTATGCTACTGGATGTACCCACAGCAAACATGTACGAACTTATATCCCTATTACATTTTGAATATTTCACTATCTCCATTTGAATTAATTACATTATTAAAGAATTTATAATACTAATTATTTAAGTGTTTCTTATTTTACTAACAGTAGATAGAGAAAGCAAGCCAATAGTACAAAAAAGCAAGTCATTGCTATTTTGTTCACATTACTTTAATGTTAAATAAGTACGTTTCTTGCTTAAAAATACATTGCTGAGAAATTAAATGACAAAAACCTATCACACTTTCTCTTATGCAACAAATTTTTTTATTTTTGATATTATTCAATCAGTCGTACGTTGCCAATTATCATACAATCAAATTTAAATGATTAAATTCTTAATAAAAACTTAATCACTTTCTCTTCTATTTGTTTTTATTATTTTGTGTACTTGGTAATGTATCAATTGTTGGTAAAATTGATATGATGCCAAAATTATTTTAATTTATAATTACTTCTAACTTAAGAAACTCAATACTACACGGAGTACTTATTTAGTTGTATTGATTATTATTTTTAAATTGTTGAAAAGCGGAGTTGACCCAAAAGACTTGAAATCACTTCTAAAAACAATAAAACACTTTTAATAACAATATTTTATATATTACATTAAGTACGCTTACTTAAAAATCACACCGCTTAACTTCATTTACAAGATTAATAGTCGGGACAAATTATTATTTTAAACTTTTATTATATGGCGTCAGCTTTAATTTAATAAATACCTGAAGAACAAAAAAAATTTAAAGTCTATTATTCATACATATTTTATATTTGTAACATAGAAGCAATTATAATAAAACTTTTGAAGAGACTAATTTTGGAGGGGCAAAGTCCCTCCACCCTCCAATTTACTCTTATGATTTGTACGTAATCATACTGATTTCTAATGTAATAAAATAGATTTCATGTCAATAAAAAAAGGGATTTTGAATAATTCAAATATTTCATTTTTATTGCCCTGCTTCACATGATTTTTCAGAGAAATATAATACAAAGACAATAAAAACAAAATAATCATTTTTAATGGCTACTCATAACGTATATTCTTATAAATCATTATTAGCTGAGCGGACAAAACCCGTATAATTTTCTTTGGTAATAAGTGTATCCGCAATAGTTTTTTATTAACTTAAATTAAATTTTTATTTCGGTTAATATGAGAGTAATATTTACAGATCAAACAATCGTTATCTTTTTTTATTTCAATTCACACGTCAAACTTTTACCATAATCGAATTACTAATTGATAGAACTACCGCTTACTTGAATATAATTTACAATTGTGAAATAACTTCTGAGCACTTCCTGTTTGGACATAATAAGTGAGTGAAACAATCGCGCACGTTCCGGGTTCCGTTTAAAAAAATTCGAGTAGACAAATTGAAGTTAATAGATTCTAATCGGATGTTCTCTGCTGGGAAAACTAATAAAGAATCCTAAATGTCCAGTAAGTGCTCGAAAATTCTCATAGGTAAGTCACCGCCATTTATCAATAAACAACATCCAACAGAAGCTACAAAAAAAAAAAGACACTTGGTTGCATTGACGGTAGCTTAAAACGAACGATCAGCGGGCACCGCAGTTGGCGTATACAGGCTGAGCACGCGAACTATTCCTTCCCACAGGGCTCTATTAGCTGGTAGCCGGTAGACTATATAAAATAAAACTACAGCAAGTACTTTGTCTATATATAAACGTATACATATATATATATATATATATATATATATATAT